>NW_027592961.1:0-41898 GCF_964213995.1 Mustelus asterias
TAAACACACTCTCATACATATATACTTTTACACGTACATCTGCTAACCCACACATACTTCCACACACATTTTCCCACACACTCACACATTCACTCACACACACACACTCTCAATCACTCTAATTGTCACACTCCATAGAACCATAGAACCATAGAAAATTACAGCTCAGAAACAGGCCTTTTGGCCCTTCTTGTCTGTGCCGAACCATTTTTTTGCCTAGTCCCACTGACTTGCACTTGGACCATATCCCTCCACACCCCTCTCATCCATGAACCCGTCCAAGTTTTTCTTAAATGTTAAAAGTGACCCCGCATTTACCACTTTATCCGGCAGCTCATTCCACACTCCCACCACTCTGCGTGAAGAAGCCCCCCCTAATATTCTCTTTAAACTTTTCTCCTTTCACCCTTAACCCATGCCCTCTGGTTTTCTTCTCCCCTAGCCTCAGCGGAAAAAGCCTGCTTGCATTCACTCTATCTATACCCATCAAAATCTTATACACCTCTATCAAATCTCCCCTCAATCTTCTACGCTCCAGGGAATAAAGTCCCAACCTATTCAATCTCTCTCTGTAACTCAGCTTCTCAAGTCCCGGCAACATCCTTGTGAACCTTCTCTGCACTCTTTCAACCTTATTTACATCCTTCCTGTAACTAGGTGACCAAAACTGTACACAATATTCCAAATTCGGCCTCACCAATGCCTTATATAACCTTACCATAACACTCCAACTTTTATACTCGATACTCCGATTTATAAAGGCCAATGTACCAAAGGCACTCTTTACGACCCTATCCACCTGTGACGTCACTTTTAGGGAATTCTGTACCTGTATTCCCAGATCCCTCTGTTCAACTGCACTCTTCAGAGTCCTACCATTTACCCTGTACGTTCTTCTTTGGTTTGTCCTTCCAAAGTGCAATATCTCACACTTGTCTGCGTTAAATTCCATTTGCCAT
Source organism: Mustelus asterias (assembly GCF_964213995.1). NCBI lineage: Eukaryota > Metazoa > Chordata > Chondrichthyes > Carcharhiniformes > Triakidae > Mustelus > Mustelus asterias. The sequence continues at coordinate 960 of NW_027592961.1, forward strand.
TTTTCAGCCCATTTTTCTAGTTGGTCCAAATCCCTCTGCAAGCTTTGAAAACCTTCCTCACTGTCCACTACACCTCCAATCTTTGTATCATCAGCAAACTTGCTGATCCAATTTACCACATTATCATCCAGATCATTGATATAGATGACAAACAACAATGGACCCAACACCGATCCCTGCGGCACACCACTAGTCACAGGCCTCCACTCAGAGAAGCAATTCTCCACAACCACTCTCTGGCTTCTTCCATTGAGCCAGTGTCTAATCCAATTTACTACCTCCCCATGTATACCTAGCGACTGAACCTTCCTAACTAACCTCCCATGAGGGACCTTGTCAAAGGCCTTGCTGAAATCCAGGTAGACAACATCCACCGCCTTCCCTTCATCCACTTTCCTGGTAACCTCCTCGAAAAACTCTAATAGATTGGTCAAACATGACCTACCACGCACAAAGCCATGTTGACTCTCCCTAATAAGCCCCTGTCTATCCAAATATTTGTAGATCCTATCCCTTATCACACCTTCCAATAACTTGCCCACCACCGACGTCAAACGTACTGGCCTATAATTTCCCGGATTTCTTTTGGAACCTTTTTTAAATAACGGAACAACATGAGCCACCCTCCAATCATCCGGCACCTCCCCCGTGAATACTGACATTTTAAATATGTCTGCCAGGGCCCCTGCAAGTTCAACACTAGCTTCCCTCAAGGTCCGTGGGAATACCCTGTCCGGTCCTGGGGATTTATCCACTCTGATTTGCCTCAAGACAGCGAGCACCTCCTCCCCTTTAATCTGTAAAGGTTCCATGACCTCCCTACCCGTTTGCCCTATTTCCGTAGACTCCATGCCCGTTTCCTCAGTAAATACGGATGCAAAAAAACCATTTAGTATCTCCCCCATCTCTTTTGGTTCCATACACAGTCTACCACTCTGGTCTTCAAGAGGACCAATTTTATCCCTCACTATCCTTTTGCTCTTAACATACCTATAGAAGCTCTTTGGATTTTCCTTCACTCTGTCTGCCAAAGCAACCTCATGTCTTCTTTTAGCCCTCCTGATTTCCCTCTTAAGTAGCTTCTTGCACTTTTTATACTCCTCGACTCTCACACCCACCCTCACCCTTACACCCACTTTCAAACACACTCTCTCACAGTCACACCCACTGTCAGTATAATGCACTCTCACTCTCACACACCCTCACCCATTCTCTCAGACACACTCTCATCTCCAATCTCAAACACACTAGCTGGGAGTTTCTGGTCCTTCATGCTATGGAATTGGAAATTCCTGCTCAATGCCAATGGACCTTTGGCTCATCTATCAAATTTTCTGAAATTTCCTGCTATAGGTAGGACGAGAAGATCCAAATCCAGGTGACTCTCACACACACACTCACACACTGTCCATTCTCAGGCACATTCTATGTCCCAGTGCACAATATCCAGTGTCCCAGCTGACATTACCTAGTGTCCCAGCTGACAATATCCAGTGTTCCAGCTGACATTACCCAGTGTCCCAGCTGACACTACCCAGTGTCCCAGCTGACACTACCCAGTGTCCCAGCTAACATCATCTAGTATCCCACCTGACTACCCAGTGTTCCAGCTGACACTAACCAGTGTCCCAGCTGACATTCCCCAGTGTCCCAGCTAACACTACCCAGTGTCGCAGCTGACATTACCCAATGTTCCAGCTACCACTACCCAGTGTCCCAGTTGACATAATCCAGATCATCCAATATCCCACCTGACTACCCAGTTTCCCAGTTGACATAATCCAGATCATCCAGTATCCCACCTGACTACCCAGTTTCCCAGTTGACATTCCCCAGTGTTCTAGCTGACACTAACCAGTGTCCCAGCTGACATTCCCCAGTGTCCCAGCTGACACTACCCAGTGTCGCAGCTGACATTACCCAATGTCCCAGCTACCACTACCCAGTGTCCCAGTTGACATAATCCGGATCATCCAGTGTCCCACCTGACTCTACCCAGTGTCCCAGCTGACATTTCCCAGTGTCCTAGCTGACATTCCCCAGTGTTCCAGCTGATACTACCCAGTGTTCCAGCTGACACTACCCAGTGTCGCAGCTGACATTACCCAATGTCCCAGCTGACATTTCCCAGTGTCCTAGCTGACATTCCCCAGTGTTCCAGCTGATACTACCCAGTGTTCCAGCTGACACTACCCAGTGTCGCAGCTGACATTACCCAATGTCCCAGCTGACATTATCCAGTGTCCCAGCTGACATTATTGAGTGTCCCAGCTGACATTCCCCAGTGTTCCAGCTGACAATGAACTCAGTTCCAGTGAGAGTCAGCACTTTGAGCAGAGAGGGGGGAACAGCATGGTAATGCCGCAAAGGTGCCCCATCTTCAAAAAGCTGGGGGAGGAGTTGGGTGAGCATAACATTCAGTAATGATCACTATATTATTCAAGTGTAAGATATCAATCACATGACTGTAGACAAAGGGGAATCACAGCTTTGACAGTCTGTACATGATATCAGGATAAATCTATGTCTGATTATGTGGCATCATTATGGGCAAATCATCAATTTATCTGTCTCAGTTTGATTCCACTCCTGGCTCCATCCTTGTTATCCTGTGGGGAATGGGAATCCCTCAACCACAGGCCCGTCTAGTGTTGGCAATTCTGATTGGGTGTGTTCCTGGACATTTCATCACATGACCTCCCGATGACACGACCTTCTGCCTCTGACTGCCCTGAACAGTCAGTCCTTTTGTTTCTCCAATAGTTTCATAACTAAAGCAAAACCACATGAAAAAGCACGTAATTTCTCTGAATGTTCTCTTCCCCCATGACATTTTACCAGAGAACGGCATGGTGGCACAGTGGTTAGCACTGCTGCCTCACAGTGCCAGGGACCCAGGTTCGATTCCAGCCTTGGGTCACTGTCTGTGCGGACTCTGCATGTTCTCCCCGTGTCTGCATGGGTTTCCTCCGGGTGCTCCAGTTTTCTCCCACAGTCCGAAAGACATCCTGGTTAGGCGCATTGGCTGTGCAACATCCTCCCTCAGTGTTACCCGAACAGGCGCCGGAGTGTGGCGACTAGGGGATTTTCACAGTAGCTTCATTGCAGAGTTAATATAAGCTCACTTGTGACACTAATAAAAAAACTTAAACTTAGATTCCTCACAGTTGTGTCCCAGAGATTGAACTTTCATTCTCGGAGTCCTCTGGCCCTACCGATCCTGGAGATTTAGCCAACCTAGGTTGACAGGAATTTAAGAGCGTTTTAATTATCCTTGGGTAATAGTTATCTCTCACCCAGCATTGCTAAGCAGGTGCTTCTCTTCAGTTAACCTCCCTGCTGCTTGTGGGATTCTGCTGTATGAGAGTGGCTACATTTCATAAGTACTTCATTGGCTGTAAAGCACTTTGGGACACCCCAAGGTTTTGAATGGTGTCATAAAAATGCATGTGATTGAATATCTCCCTGTTGTTGGTCCAGGGTTGGTTCAGGGGCACCTGTAAGCGGATGCCTGGAGCTCCCCGCCCAACCTCCGGCATTTCTGTGTTTCCTGTGATCTGTCTTTGACTCTGTTTAATCTGAAACTCTAAAGTACAAGCTGCCTGCGGAACATAAGGTCAGGTCATCAGCGTTCAGTAAAGACTTGAACCTGTCAGCTAAAAAAGGGAGTGCAGGTCTCAGAGTGGGGGTGGGGAAATTGTGGTGGGTTAAGTAAACTATGAGGGGGACAGTCAACCATGAACATTCTGCTCTCAGTGAGGTTAATACAGTTTAAAAAAGAAAACTTAACAAAACATAACCCTGCTGATTCTAACTGTGACACTCACAAAACCAGAACTGGATGACTCTCGAGAAGTGGCACTTCAACTCGGCCTACCTGTTCATGTCCCCAGCAGCGGCGAGAGACTCCAAGCAGGCAATGTCACACTTGTCACTGACTACAGGGAAGACAGCCTCTGGCCCGTGGCAGGTGTCTGTGGGAAGAAGCAAGCACCAAATGTTTGTCAGCCTGGCAGCGATCGGTAATCCACCCCCACTCCACCCAGGTACGAGGATCCCTTCCTGTTGATTCACATTCCACAACACGCAACAAATACACAACCTCCAAATCCGGCCTGTTGTGGATTCAGTTGTCACAACAAGGCCATCAAACTGGAGAGCTGCAGCCCGGCACTGCCCAGCTGATTTGTGTTCCTTATTGTGTGAGTGAACGTCAAACACAGAGACACACACACTCATATACACACACACTCATATACACACACAGACATACACACACACACACATACAGATACACACACATAACACAGACAGACATACACACACACATACAGATACACACACACACACATAACACAGACAGACATACACACACATACAGATACACACACAACACAGACAGACATACACACACACACATACAGATACACACACACACATAACACAGACAGACATACACACACACATACAGATACACACACACACACAACACAGACAGACATACACACACACACATACAGATACACACATAACACAGACAGACAGACATACACACACACACATACAGATACACACACATAACACAGACAGACATACACACACACATATACACACACACATATAACACAGACAGACAGACACACACACACATACAGATACACACACATAACACAGACAGACATACACACACACACACACACATACAGATACACACACATAACACAGACAGACATACACACACACACATACAGATACACACACACACAACACAGACAGACACACACACTCATATAGACATACACACATACAGATACACACACACACACATAACACAGACACACACACACATACATAACACACACAGAGATACACACACACACATACATAACACACACAGAGATACACACACACATATACACACACATATACAGATACACACACATAACACAGACAGACACACACACACATACACACACATACAGATACACACACACACATAACACATACAGAGATACACACACATACAAACAGATAGACACACACACACACATACTCAAACATACACCCAGACACAAACATACACACTGGCACTCAAACACATACAGACAAGCACAGAGACAGACACACACACACACACATATACCTGAAGGAAGAAAGGATTAAATTCAGTCCTTGTATTTATATCTGCGAGTGAGTGTGAGATTGAGATTAGGTTGCTAACTCGCCAGGGTTAGCCTGGAGTCTCCAGGAGTTGATGATTAATCTCCAGCTGGACACAGCTCCAGACATGACCATCCCCTTTTTTTGAAAGCTGCTGTTTATTAGTTATAAAAATGTTGGCAATGGGGAAAAGGTTGTTTGACTCACAGTCAAGCATCATCCAATTTGATAATCAAAACCTTGATATTAACAGTGAGGCATGGGGAGAGTGGTGGGTGGGGTCTGAGCAGAGGGAGAAGGGGGTGGGGAGACTGCAAACCCAGGAATGATCTAGATCTGCTGAATTTGCCAGGACCTCAAGTGAATGTTTTTCCAGTGGTATGACGGCCATGGGGGATGGTCAGTAGATCCCCCTGTGGGCCTCGTAAAATACGAGCTCCTCTACTAGGTGAGTGGAGGCTCACCCAATAGGGAAGGAACAGCAGGGAGTTTAAAACCAGCTGACCCCACTCAGGCAGGCAGCTGAAAAACTTCAGGGCTGACCAGCACTCTATAGCCACTGAGCGGCATTTAAAACACATTGTAAATAAAGGATGATGGTGACGGAAGACTGGCCTCAGTAAGATATGCTTGGTGACGAGGAGTAAAGTGAGTTTTTTTCTTCCCTCTGGACCAACTTTACCGTGAAGACAAGTAATCCTCCGGTTGATAAACTTGAAGCCTAAGATGCAAGCATTGAAGGCTGGGCCCAGTACGCAGAGCGCGTGTGTTATCTTTTTTGGGCCAACAATATTGAGGGGGATGAGAAGCAGAAAGTAATCCTGTTGATAGCATGCGGGGTCCTGACCTTCAATGTAATCAAAAGCCTGACCTACCCGAATGCCCCCAACTCCAAAACCTTTAATGAATTGTGAACTTGGTTAAAGGCTATTATGAACCAAACATTCCGTAATATTCCAGTGATACCGCTTTAACACAGCAGGGTGAACCACTGGGGAATCTGTCACTGGATTTCTGACCAGACTATGTAAATGGGCAGAGCACAGTGAATTCGGGCCACCCTTGAACGACATGTTGCGAGATGGACTGGCCTGTGGAATTAACAATGTGACAGTCCAAAAACAATTAATGGCAGAACCCAATTTGGATTTTAAGGCAGCCATTGAGATGGCTCTATCATTGGAGAATGCAGAGAAAGGAGCTCAGGAATTACAGGGGACGTCAGACAGCAATGTCCTCCGATTGGGGGGAGGGGCCTCAAGCAGCATTCATCCCTCAACTGAGAGTGATGGAATCAGTAAAATTATCACAGAATCCCATACAGTGGTGGAGCCCAAGTTGCATCACCAAGTAGTCAAGGAAGGGCAGGGACAGCCTTCAAACTCCTAGGAAGCATATTCCAGAAGGTTGTAGATGCCAGAGAGCGGACTATTGAAAGTTCTGCAGAAAACCACAACCAAGACTGAGAAAGGGACAGTCAAAATGTGTGCTAATTTTAAAAAATCGGCCAAGGTCAGAACCAGACCGTACCTTGCTGATAGGCCCACTACCAGGAATTGGGTCAACACAATTAAATCACATCTCCATGACAAGGGTTGACCCCATCATGATGGAGTTGTTAGTAAATGGCCATCCATTAGAAATGGAAATGGGGCTGTGGTTCTGTTATCGAGGAGTAGACTTATAATTGCCTCCAGGCTGGAATTCAGCTCCTGAACTTCGAAAGCACAAAGGCCAGGCTGGTCACCAGGGGAATCATTGCAGATAAAAGGCACCACAGCGACCCACGTGATTTACAGGCAGCAGTCAGCTCAACTCATACTCATCATTGTAGAGGGACAAGGGCCTATCCATATGGGGATAGATTGGTTCCAACGCATCAGACTGAACTGGCTGGAGATCTTTAGGCTGGGCACAGGGGGACAGTACAAAGTCACCAAGAAGCACCCTGAAGTTTTCCAAGAAGGGTTTGGCAAAATAAGGAGAGCCAAAGTTAAGATCTACGTCGACCCTGATGCTACAGTTGAGTATTTTAGAGCGAGACCAATTCCAAACGCCCTGTTGGAAAAAGCAGTCGGAAATGCAATGCCTGGAAAAGCTGGGCATCAGCTTGGGTGGAGAACACATTGGAGTAGGGTGAAAATTGGAGGCTGGAATAGGGGAAGAATGTGAGGCAGGGAGTTCAGAGGCTGGACTTGGGGGGTTGGTTTATTGTGAAGAGGGGGGTGATTGGAGCCTGGGTCAGTGGACCAAAGGCAGGAAGGCAGTCTTATTTAGGGTCTGGGACAGAAATACTCCTTTTCCTGGCTCACAAGTAGAGTTGATTGTCTCCCTCCGGTTGTTAGGTTTCCGGGGAGACACTGCCCATGGAGATTAAACCAGAAAATCCCTACAAATTGGTGCACAGTTTCACTATCATGAATTGATGATGGCTCTGCCAATGGATATATGTTGCTCAGACCCCCTCTATATCTAACACGCATAATCTCTGCTTAGGAGTGTTTGATGGGACAGTATACTAGGAGTTTTACTTGGTATTTAGCCTGCTCAGTCCCTGTTTTGGGAGTGTTTGATGGGACAGTGTATTAGGAGTTTTACTCTGTATCTAACACGCACAATCTCTGTTTTGGGCGTGTTTGATGTGACAGAGTATTAGGAGTTTTACTCTGTATCCAATGTGTACAATCCCTGATTTGGGCGGGTTTGGTTTTACTATTAAGTTGTTGGGACAGCCAAAATTTTTCAAAGAAGGAATGCATTAGTCACCTTCTACCTCACCTTAAGAAACAAGATTCAGAATTATGTGTTAGGAATGTGAGAAATGTGAAAGCTTCTGATAAGCATCAGGAACTGCTGGAGTTTGCATAGTCCAGTGGATCCTGTACATTTTAACTGCACATACACTGCAACCTGCATGATGTTTGTTCAAAGGTTCGATCCTCAGTTCATGCTGAGCTGAATGATCTTGAACGCTACAACTGATCTTAGCGTCCCCATGGCCAGTGACAAGGGCAAGCAGTCTCATGGATGATAAATGGCTCTTTGGACAAGGTTAGTGGTTGCCAGTGGTGTGACGTCAAGAGTCAGCGTCCCCACTCAGGCGATAGTTGGGCTATTTACATCCTTCATTATCATAGAATCCCTACAGTACAGAAGGAGACCATTCAGCCCTGCACTGAGTCTCCGAAAGAGCATCTTACTCAAGTGCAGCCCCCGCATGGCTATGTTGAACTTTGTGCCTTGTGTGTCTACATTATGACATTCGAAACAAGATCATTGAAATGCGGGACAATATACTTAACCGGCAAGTTATAGGGGAACAGCTCATTCGTGTCACAGAATTGCATCCATTATTACATTATTGTTATATTATTTGAAAAGAATTAGGAACTATATTGTCATGCGCATGTATACATAGGTATCCAGGATGCCACATCACTCAGTGCTGCACCAAAGTCTATGCACCGAACTAGCACTGTATCTTTCTGCAGCACCTGGTGAGCTCTGAGAAAGACATTCAGCGTCTGCTCCCGTATCTGTGTAAAGCAGTGTGATCATTTCAAGCTTCTGGGAACCACAATGCGCAACATGGTGGCAGCAGGTGTTTGCAAGTAAAACCCAAACATTATACACAAAATAAATGCCATATTAGATTATAAAAATCAATCCAAGTTCATGCCAGAGAAAAAACAATGGAATGAATTGTGCAAAAGTAAATGGTTGCCACTGCAACAATGAACACATGATTCCAGCTCAAGATGGATTGGGGGGCTGATGATGTCGTGGAGACATTTGAGCAGCTTAAACAAAACTGCAGATTGACATTCAGTAGCTTTCTAAAGGCACGAGTGAACAGGAAAGGGTCAGCTCCATCCTTTCGTGGACTGGAGAGAAAGGTTTAGATCTTTTCAATAGCCGGGAAATGAATGAGGATGGCAGTAAAAGCACAAACATTTCTGAGAAATTCAGCACAAATCTCCAGCCAAAATCAAGCCATTGGAACCATTGATCTGAAACTCAGAGCCTGAAGCAGGAACCAGGTGAGCTGTTGTCAATTTCTTGAGAAATGTAGTCAACAAACGTAAATTCAAAGAAATGGCTGAAAGGTCGACAGATCGGTTCATTGGAGCTCAGCGCACCCTGATGTACAAAAGGCTCTGATTGGAAAGGGCAAGCCTACAATATTGCAGAGTGTTGACACTGCCAGAGCACAGGAAGCCATGAGTAGGCAGATAAAGACACTGACTGCCCAAACAGCTAGTCTTCAGTTAAGTCAAGAGAAAGAGATCAGGGTTGGTGCAGTGAAACAGCAACAAAAAACTGCACACCAGACAGGGAGAAAGACATCCCAGAGATGTGGGTGACCATGATCTCACAAATAGAAGGAAATGCCCTGTACACCTATCAAAATGCAGAGCTTGTGGAAAGTCCAATCACTGGAAAAAGATGTTCAGAACAAAGGAATCTGATGATAAAGGATTTACCAGAGGCAGAGCAACAGGACGACTGAGCAAGAAAAGAAACCAAAATATAAATATTCATACCCTGGAAGATGACAATGAATACAAAGACACAACAGACATAGGAAACATTGAACTGCATGAAATTGCCAAATGTGGCAAAGAAAAGACATTCACACAATCTTTTCAGATCAGGGAGAATGTGGGAAATAAACCCACAACCATAAATCTAAAGCAGAAGTTTGATACTGGAGCACAGTTTAGTATCATCCCACTCAAACAAGATCTTTCCTGAGAATTCGAAAGAAAATGGTTCCCTAAAGAAAGATGCTCTGAAACTGAAGAACATCACGCTGATGGCAACTGAGGGTGAAATTCTCTGGCCGCGCTGGTCTAAAAGTCAGAAATTCCTGCCCGACCATCAATGGCATTTCACATTTTCCACAACCGGCCCGCTAAAATTCCAGTGGTGGGCAGGCTGGGAGAATTCTGGCCTGAGGGTTGACAGCTAAGAACAACCCAAATTGGAGGGACACACAATGGGAAAGATGTTAACTGTATGGTTTTTGTCATTGAAAAAGATGGTTCTGCTATCCTGGGGCTGAGCAGTTGCAAAGAGCTGCAGCTATTCTCATTAAGTGATGAGATGAGGAAGGGTCACTGAGGGTTGAAGATGGTTACCCACTGAAAAGTGCCCTCTGATCAGAAACAAGAAAGATGTGGTCCAAATGCATCTAGATGAGATGGTTGGATGTTTTGAAGATTTTCAGGAGCACATCATAGAACCATAAAATCTCTACTGTGCAGAAGGAGGCCATTCAGCCCATCAAGTTTACGCTGATTCTCTGAAAAACATCTTACCAAGGTCTATCCAATCCCTGTCTTTCTTTTGACACTAAGAAGCAATTTAACATGGCCAATCCACCTAACCCACACATCTTTGGACTGTGGGAGGAAACTGGAGCACCGGAGGAAACCCACGCAGACACGGGGAGAACGTGCAAACTCCACACAGTCACCCGAGGCCGGAATTGAATCTGGGTCCATGGTGCTGTGAGGCAGCAGTGCTAACCACTGTGTCACTGTGCTGTCCAATCACTATTGATTCAGGAAAGAAACCAGTGATTCATCTCCCATATAAAGTACCAATAGAACTCAAAGGAAAGATTGAAAGAGCTCCAAGAGTTGGATGAAAAGAAAGTCACAGAGCCTACAGATTGTTGTGTGTGAGAAGCCAAAATAATGGTTACAAATTTGCTTGGATCCCAAAGATCTTAATCAAACAGTAAAAAGGAATCACTTCCCTTTTCCAATTCTGAGGAAATTGCGCCAGTTTTGGCAGCAGTAAATCTTTTCAGCAAGCTTGACACCAGAAATGGCTACTGGAAATCTTCACTGTTGACGACATTCAACACACCCTTTGGATGTAATAAATTCCTTTACCTTTTGGCCTGGGCAATGATATGTTCCAGCAGAAAGTGGACAAGACAATACAAGAGATGCAAAGGAGCAGTTGGTATAACTGATAATATCCAAATCTATGGTGTAGGTGAAAAAGATCAGGAAAGCTGAAATGTAGTGAAATACAGACAAATGCATTTTGAAGGTGACAAAATGTCTGTTCTTCACAATGATGGATATGCCTGGTACAAGCCAAAAATCTGAAAAATTCTCAAAAATCTGAAAAAATCTCAAATCTCAAAAATCTCTGCAATGGAAACTCTAAGAGACAAGAGAGGGTTAAGATATTTCCTTGGCTTGATCAATATGTGGGATCTACCATACCTCACATGTCAGAACACACAGCAAACATACCAGAGCTGGTAAAGGAAAATGTTGAGTATTATTAGTCAGAGTTCCGTCAGAGGAGTTCCAGCAAATTTAATGAAGTAGTATACAAGGAGACAAATCAGTCATTCTAGAACAGAGAAATGTATCATTCTGCAAGTAGTTGCTTCTGCAGGGCCTCTGGCACAAGATGGAAAGCCGATAATATTTGCATCCAAAACTCTCACATCACATGAGACTAGATATACCAACATAGAAAACGTGCTTTTGAATGGGAGAAGTTCCATAAATATATCTGGATGAAGTTCATGGTGGAGACTGATCATTGTCCATTGGAGCAGATCTACAAGGAAATACCCGTGTAGAGCACCAGCAGGATTACTGAGGCTAATTCCAAGGCTTTCAAAGTTGTGCTTGTACTCTGAAATACAAGCCAGGATGAGAAAAGGTGCTGGCAGAAGCCCTACCTCGGACGTCACCACAGAAGAGATAAAATCTAGGTCCATCATTCAGTGAATGTAGCAGCACCAAAACTGAGTCAGATTAGAGCTGAGACCAGCAAAGATGAAGACTTATAGATGCTCTCTCAGCAAGTGATCCAGGGGCAGCCTGATAAAGTACAGCAAACACAGCCAGCAATGTGGCAGTACTGGTCTATCAGAAATGACATCTCACTAGAAGATGGTGTTCTGCTTGCCATATTCAGGATCATTGTAGCCAAAATGATGCAGAGAAAACTTCTCCAGAAGATACTCGAGGGCTACAAGGAAATGGAAAGGTGTAAGCTCAGAGTCAGATTAACCATGTACTAGAGAGGCATCTGCAAATATGTGTGGTATGGACCAGAAGGAGAGAATTACACATCAGAAAGAGGAGATGATAGCTATTGAAGTACCAACCAGACCATGGAATATTGTGGGAACTGATTTAATCACACACAATCAAGAGTGGTATCTCATAGAAAGTTCCCTTTTATCAGAAAGGTGAAAGATTAGACACCTATAAACAATCATGGCAACAGTATACGCTCTAATTGCTAAGTGGGGGATTCCTGAAAGGACAATGCATGAAAATGGAATGCAATTTTCCTCTAGATAGTTTAAGAAAATTGCTGAACAATATGGGTTCTACATCATCATTATCTTACCCAAGAGAACAGGGTTTTACAGAAAGATGCATCCAGATGGCCCACGGAACCCCCACGAAATGCTGAAAGTCAAAGGAAGGCCCAAACTTGGCTTTATCAGTCCGAGCTGTATCTCCAAAAGCTGACATGAAATCATCAGCAGAGCTACTCAATGGCAGGAAGTACAAAACAAATTTCCTGAGCAAAATACATCCTCCCAGTGACCAGGAGGAGTAAGACAACAACTCACTGATGCACAGGTTGGAGGAAGTCAACACATTAAAAAGCATGCCAAATCCTTGCCCGAGTTGTTGAGAGGACAAACTGTACTCGGACAGGATTCAATCATGAGAACCTGGAACTAAACAAAAATTGTCGGTGAAGCAGATACTCCAATGTCTTACATCAGAGAGTGAAATCTGTAAGAGATCTGTAAGAAGGAGCAGTATTCACCGGAGCTGGTGAGGTAGTAAAGGTTATCAGTAACACCAGCAACCTCATTAACAATGACAGAACATCAGCAACATCAAGCACAACTCCTACAACATCCAGAGCAACACACACATCGCCAGTGCAGCATGTCAACTCATCACTGAGAGAAATTCATCCCAAATCCACAAGATGGAGGAACAACATCCTACCACCTAATAATGTTTTAGAGGAAAGAAAATAAGCAAAGGCTTGTAAGCTATTCGGATTAATTACTAAAGTCGATCTTTAGTTTAGATATATTATAAAAGAGCTAATGATTGGAACAATTGTATTGACCTGTAGAGGCATTGGCTGGAACTCTATCATCTCGCCCGCTATGGAATTGGAGCGGACGAGAGTCCGACAACAGAAATCTCTGTTGACCTCGGGCAGGAATTTCCGGTCTCGCCCGAGCGAGGCCCTAAAATCCCGCCCATTATATCCAAATAAAGAAAGAAGAATGTTATATTGTTATATTATTCAGAAGAGTTAAGAACTACATCATTAGGCACATGTATACAGATGTCTCACTTCTCGGCCTTTTGGCGAAGACCAAGTGTCGGATCAAGCCCAAGATGGGGGCAGGGGGCAAACCTTATCTTGTCAGCTTGGATCTTAAGTTTGTCTCTCTTGTGGGGACCATGAATTGGTTTCAATTGTAATCTGAATTTGTTTTTGAAGCAAGCAAGGACTGGATTTGGGCTTGCCCAGCCTACCCTGAGCATTGGCTTTGTAATTTTAAGGATGGAGTAAAAAATGTTTTAAAAACAATTTGTACAGATGTATCCAGAATGCTACACTCACTCACTACTGCACCACAACCTGTGCACAGAACTAACAATACATCATTCCACGGTACATGGTGAGATCTGAGAAATACATTCAATGTCAACTTCTGTGTAAAATGGTGTGATTATTTCAAACTTCTGGGAAGCACAAGACACAGCACATTCATTCTTTGCAAAGGATTCTTGGTAAAGATGGAAAATAGAAAACATTGTAAATAGCAAAATAGCAGCTGATGGTGTGTGGGGATGAGACAGTGCAGAGGAGCTGCTCTGTTAGGTACTAGGTTATCCGTATTTAACCTGCCCTTGGAGTGGTTAATCGGATAGTGTGAAGGGTCCTTTATCCTGACTTAATCTGTGCTGTTCCTAATCTGAGTGTCTGAGACTGGGTTCTGGAAATGCTAAATATCGACATTCGTCACCTCATAAAAGGAAAGTAGAACACTCTGTAACAGAAATGTTTGCAGTCTCTGTTATCCCTGTTATTGTTTGCCTCTGCTGATTTTCTGTTAAAATGACCCCAGAAGATTTATTCTCTTTTCTAATTAATTTTTAAAATAGTCCAGGAGGTGAATGAATACAGGAGCGTGATATACTGTATCCTGACGAGACATCTGTACAATGCAGCCATATCCGATTCCTGCAGCATGGAACGTTGATGCAGACCACTCAGCTTTTTATAAAGCAGCTGAAATACTGCAGTTCATCTGAAGGAGCAGCTCTTCTTCAAAGACTCCAGGGAGTGTCGAGGTTTTCTTGGCAATGTGGATTGAGGAAATATTTGTCCGTGTGATAAAGTCACCTAACTCCCTGAGACTGATCCAGAAAGAATTCTTTGAAATCAGGCCTGCACTCCTGCCTCAATACCAGTGTCCTGTTGGCAAGTTGACAGCAACTCATCCCCATCAACAATTACACCCCACCCATTCCCCAATCTCCCAAACCCATTCCCCAACTCCCTCAACCCATTCTGCAACCCCCCAGCCCGTTCCCCAACTCCCTGCCATTCCCCAACACCCCCAACCCATTCTCCAACCCCCCCCAGTCCGTTCCCCAGCTCCCCACCATTCTCCAACCACCTCCCATTCCCCAACCCCTTCAGCCCATTCCCTAACACCCCCACCCCATTCCACATCATCCTCCCATTCCTCAACACCCCCAATCCATTCCTCAACACCCTTCCATTCCCCAACTCCCCCAACCCATTCCTCAATTTCCCCACCCATTCCCCAACCCCACCAACCCATTCCGCAACCCTCCCCACCCCATTCACCAAAACCCCCACCCACTCCCCAATGCACATCCCCTATTCCCCAAAACCCCCAACCCATTCAACGCTCCCCATCCCATTCCCCACCCCATTCCCCAACCCCCACCCATTCCCCAATGCCTACCGCCAATGTCCAACACTCCAAACTCATTCCTCAACCCCTCCCCACCCATTCCTCAACACCCCCCCCCCCTTCCCCAACCCATTCCCCAACGCCCATAACCCATTCCCCAACACTCACCCATTTGGAAGTTGGCTGTGCCCACAGGAGTGTCCCATGGGAGAAAAGAACAGGAATAAGAAATTGGTGAATGGAGAAGGTGTTAATTTGCCCTCCTGGGTTAATGTAAAAGGCCTCTTGAGAACTATCTCAAAGAGCATTTGCGGAGTTCTCCCTGTTGTGTGGACAATATTTATCCCTCAACAGACACCTTAGAAATAGATGATTGGGTCAGTATGTCACTGCTGTCTGCGGGAGCTTGCTATGTTTAAACTGGCCACTCTGTTTCCTACATTAAAACAGTAACCACTCTTCAAAAAATCCTTCACTGGTTGCAAAGCACTTTGGGATGTTCTGAGATTGTGAAAGGTGCTATATCAATGCAAGTTCTTTCTTTGCTCTCTAACTAAATTCCAAACCACGAGAGCAGATCATTAATTTTGAGTTGGCAGAAAGTTGACAAATCCTACGGACTTTGAAATCACCAGTTGTCCTAACAAATTTGCAAAGGTAGTTGCAGAAAAAAAACAGCAACGTTTTAAACAAGAGAAAACATTTGAAAAGCCCGTGTTTATTTATAGATGTGACCTTTGTACAAAGCAACCACTGGACCTTTCCTTTCACTTTTGAAAAATAACAGGTTCTGTCTATGGTTGCAGTTTATAAACAGGAAATGCTGGAATCGCTGAGCCTGACCTGCTGAGTGTTTTCAGCATTTTGTGTTGATACCTCAGATTTCTGGCGTCTGCAGGTTTTTGCCTTCTGCTCAGTCCCCAGGGTGAGGTGAGGAGCAGACACATGCATTCCTCTCAACTCCTAACAACTTCTGCCAGTGAAACTCCCCGTTTGTATTGCGGAATGGGGATGTGTACAAAATGAGACGTATCAATAGAATTAGTGACGAGGTGATTTGCTCCAGACCTCTGGGATGCCCAGCAAATCGATACAGAGATAAAGTACCAATCCAATTCAGCAGAAAGGGTCAGAGACTGAGGCGATGGCGAAGTGGACATACAGTGAAATAGTTCCTCTGGGCAGAACCTTGTGCCCTCCCCCCATGGCAGATTTGGGGACAGGGATCATTTAATTAGGCAGCAGGGTGGAGGGCGGAGGGGGGTTGGGAATTCTGCCACTCTCCCACCCCTGGTGACAAGGATCGTAAATGGACTTCTTGCACCGCTGCCAATTAAGTGGGCAATTAATGCCCATTCAAGGGTCCCTTTCCCCTACTTTCAAACTTTCAAGTTTGCTGATGACACCACCGTACCTCACAGTGTCAGGGACCCAGGTTCGATTCTCGGCTTGGGTCACTGTCTGTGCAGAGTTTGCACATTCTCCCTGTGTCTGCATGGGTTTTCTCCAGGTGCTCCGTTTCCTCCCACAGTCCAACATTTAGTCATGCTAAATATACTCTCAGTGTACCCGAAAAGACACTGGAGCGTAGTGACGAGGGAATTTTCACATTAACTTCATGGCAGTGTTAATGAAAGTCTACTTGTGACAAATAAATAAACTTAAAACTTAACTGAATGAGATAGAAAATCTGGTAAACTGGTGTGACGACAATAATCTCTCCCTCAATGTCAACAAAACAAAGGAGATTGTTGTTGACTTCCGGAAGCGTGGTGGAGAACATGCCCCTGTCTATATCAATGGGGATGAAGTAGAAATGGTCGAGAGCTTCAGGTTTTTAGGTGGCAGATCACCAACAACCTGTCCTGGTCCCCCCATGCCGACACTATGGTTAAGAAAGCCCACCAATGCCTCTACTTTCTCAGAAGACTAAGGAAATTTGGCATGTCAGCTACGACTCTCACCAACGTTTACAGATACACCATAGAAAGCATTCTCTCTGGTTGTATCACAGCTTGGTATGGCTCCTGCTCTGCCCAAGACCGCAAGGAACTACAAAAGGTCGTGAATGTAGCCCAATCCATCACGCAAACCAGCCTCCCATCCATTGACTCTGTCTACACTTACCGCTGCCTAGGCAAAGCAGCCAGCAAAATTAAGGACCCCACGCACCCTGGATATTCTCTCTTCCACCTTCTTCCGTTGGGAAAAAAAAAGTCTGAGGTCACTTACCAACCGACTCAAGAACAGCTTCTTCCCTGCTGCTGTCAGACTTTTGAATGAACTTACCTTGTATAAATAAGATCTTTCTCTACATTCTAGCTATGTAACACTACATTCTGCACTCTCTTGTTTTCTTCTCTATGAATGGTATGCTTTGTATAGCGCGCAGGAAACAATACTTTTCACTGTATACTAATACATGTGACAATAATAAATCAAATACTGCGGGTATTAACCCAGCTAGGGGGAGGGGGAGGTGGGGGGGGTAGGGGGGTTCCCCAGTTAGGAAGCATGCCAAGCAAACCCTGGCATATTTGCTTGCAGGTTCCAGGAGGAGGTGGGGGAACCCAGCATCTGGGTGTGATATCTCAAAGGATTGGCCACCATCAAGTTTAGTAACTAAACAAACTATTGGAAGAATCAACTATGTGTGCGGAACTTGGCTATCAGTTTCTGCTCAGCGATTCTGCGTTGTCGTGTGTCGTGAAGGCCGCCTTGGAGAACACTTACCCGAAGATCAGAGGCTGAATGCCCGTGACTGCTGAAGTGTTCCCCGATTGAAAGGGAACACTCCTGCCTGGTGATTATCGAGCGGTGTTCATTCATCCGTTGTCATAGCGTCTGCATGGTCTCCCCAATGTACCATGTCTCGGACATTCAGCTTCTGATCTTCGGGTAAGCATTCTCCAAGGCGGCCTTCACGACACACAACAACGCAGAGTCGCTCAGCAGGAACTGATAGCCAAGTTCCGCACACATGAGGACGGCCTCAACCGGGATCTTGGGTTCATGTCACACTATCTCTAACCCCCGCGACTTGCCTGGGCTTGCAAAATCTCACTAACTGTCCTGGCTGGAGACAATACACACCTCTTTAACCTCTGCTTAACCCTCTCTCCACTTACATTATCTGTACCTTTAAGACTTGATTACCTGTAAAGACTCGCATTCCAACCATTATCTTGTAAATTGAGTTTGTGTCTATATCTGCCCTGTTTGTGAACACAACTCCCACTCACCTGATGAAGGGGCGAACTCCGAAAGCTTGTGGCTTGTGCTACCAAATAAACCTGTTGGACTTTAACCTGGTGTTGTGAGACTTCTTACTGTGCTTACTCCAGTCCAACGCCGGCATCTCCACATAGTGACGCAGTTCAGCAGGTGCTGTCTCCACAGCAGAGATAGCTTTGGTTTGATTTTCAGAATTTGGACTCTCAACTTGTAAAGGTGCATCTGTGCTTATTATTTATTTAGTCCTCGCAGGAATATTACTTGACCCTTCCTCAGGTTGACTTGCTTTTTTCATTCACAACAATATTACTGGCAGGTGTAACCGGAGCAGACTACCCCCATTGGTTCTCCATGTGATTCCTTTCTTCTCAAGTGATGTAAATGCTTTTGCAGAATTTTATCTTGAATTTGCCCCTCATATACCTACCCCTTTCTGGCCACAACAACGCCTGGGACCCAACTCGGATCAGTCACAAATATTTGATATATATTAGATCATCGACCTCGAATGCCCTCTCAATCCTAGTTGAATTGTGATTCTTCTTTTGAACACTTTGCTTTGCCTCCACCATCCCTGCCAAATTGGGAAACACCAGGTCCAACCTGGTCCTCATATGCCTGCCCATCAGCGACTTGGCAGGAGTTACTCCAGTGGTCATGAATGGTGTCGTCCTGTCGTTGATGAGAAAACGTGCTCATTTTGTCTGCAGGGATGCTGACGGTTGCTTTTTCATGGCTGCCTTAAAGGTCTGTGATGTCCTCTCAGTGAGTTCATTCGATGAGTGGTGGAAAGGTCGATACAGAGATGCTTGATGCCATTTGATGACATGAAATGTTGGAACTCCTTGCTGGTAAATACTATTTCACTGTCTGAAACCAACATCTCTGAGCTTTGCCTTAATCTTTTCACTATTGCAAAATAAGTCGTGCAGTTCATTTCATAAATATCCAGCCATTTTGAGTGTGTGTCCACTATAAGTAGGAACATTGTACCCATAAATGGGCCTATAAAATCCACGTGAAGTCTCACCCATGGCCGGCCTGGCCTTCCCAAGGGTGCAGGGGGGCTGCGGATGGTAACTTCTGTTGTACCTGACAATGGTCGCACCGCTAAATCATGCTCCCTGTGTTTGCATCTATCCCAGGCCACCAAATGTAGCTGTGAGCCAACATTTTCATCTTGGACATACCTGGGTGGGCGCTGTGTAATTCCTCAACTAACAACTTTCTGCCAGGTATGGAGACCACCACCCTCAATTCCCGCAGAATGATGCCGTCTTCACTGCTCAGTGCATCCTTCCTTCTTTGAAAGGGTTTTAGCCGTTCAGACATTCTATCATAATGCCAGCCATCAAGAATCATGTGCTTTAATTCGGATAATATTGGATCTCTTTCTCCATTGAGAAAATTAAAGGCTAAGACATTTTTTTGTGGCACTGCTGGGGATGGCATATTGGGAGACAGCTCAAGGTGTCTGCATTTGATCTATGTGCCCCTAGCCAACAATAAACATTGTATCCTTACAGACGCTATCTGAGGGATTGCTTTATATTCTCTGAACAGTCCGAGTAACATTTTATGATCAGTGATTATGGTAAAATGCCGCCCACAAATATATTGGTGGAATTTCTTGAAGATGGTGGCCAAACCCTTTTTCTTGATCAGTGAGTATGCCTTCTCTGCTTCAGTTAGAGTCCTTGAAGCGTAGTGAATGGGCTTTCTGACTCGTCATTCATTTCATGTGATACAACATGGGGCAGCACGATGGCATAGTGGTTAGCACTGCTACCTCACAGCGCCGAGGACCTGGGTTCGATTCCTGGCTTGGGTCACTGTCTGTGTGGAGTTTGCATGTTCTCCCCATGTCTGCGTGGGTTTCCTCTGGGTGCTCCGGTTTCCTCTCACAGTCCAAACATGTGCGGGTTAGGTGGATTGGCCAAGTTAAATTGCCACTTAGTATCAGGGGGACGAGTAGGGTAAATATGTGGGGTTACGGGACTAGGGCCTGGGTGGGATTGTGGTCGGTGCAGACTCAATGGCCTGAATGGCCTCCTTCTGCACTGTAGGGATTCTATGAACATAAGGAGATGCATCACAAGTGAGTCTGATTCCTTTAGAAGGATCAAAGTGGATTAAAAGGTAGGATGGTTGCAGGGTTTACTTCACTTGTCTGAAGGCTTCTTTTTACTGTGTCTTCTAGTATCATCTTTGGTTTTTTTTTAATAACGCATGTAGAGGTGCCAGCATCATAGACAAGTATGGAATGAATCTCCCATAATCATTTACTATTCCAAGGAAAGACTTTCACTTGTATGCGGTGCTTCTTTAATGGCCCTAACTTCATCTTCTATCGGATGCAATCCTTATGTATCCACTCTAAAACCCAAATAAATCACCTCATTTGACTGAAAAGTACACCCCTCTCTCTTTAGTCTTACTCCAGCTTTGCATATGTTAGACCCCAATCAACTTTGCATACAATTCCTCTATTTTAGGTATACAGCACCTGGTCAGTCTCGGCTGCCCGGTTTATTGTTACTTTGTTGTCTTCGTATATTTGTACGATCCTATCTGGTTTGATGACCGGCACAATGGGAGCTGCCCACTCTGCAAATTACATGGGCTTTATGATGCCCAAATCTTCTAATTGTTTAAGTTTGGTCTCCACCTTCTCATGCATCAAATAAGGCATGGGCTTGGAGGGCTGAAGGGCCTGTTCCTGTGCTGTAATTTTCTTTGTTCTTTGTTAAGTCTGGCTCTATAGAATTTTGATGTAGCTTCTGGATCCACATGAACTTTGGCTTTCAAGCCTCAGATTTTGCCCAATTCATCTTGAATGCCCAATGGTATCTTCTGAGGACTTCATGTAAGCCCCCTTCATTCATTTTAAAAATTTCTAGCCAATTTAGTTACCTGAAGCCAATCTTGACCCATCAAGCTTAGTCCTTGGCCCAGAACTACAAGTAATAGCTGTTGGGTAGATTGCCGTTTGTAACTTAGAGGTTGTTGTTGTTTCCAAGATCCGTATAGCCTCACCCGTGTACATAGCCAGTTTGACTGCAGTATTTTTTAATCTCAGGGGTTAGACCCCTCTCAGTAGGTATCGATAAACTTGCTCTCCTACTACTGTGGTGGAGGCTCCTATCCACCTCCATTTTGAATGGACGACCATTGACCATCAGTATTATTGAGATAGGGGCTACCTTGCCCACTTTAATATTATTCAACTTATGTACATTTGGTCCCCCTTTACAATTATTCTTCATGCTGTTCACTGGAGGTGAAATCTTGACCCTGCTAGCACCCTGCTGGACTCTGCAATTGCTTCTTACATTCCCCATTCTGCCACAGGTATAACACAGCTTCCTTGAACTTTCATTTCTTCTGGGGGTGATTTCCCCCACACCGATAGCACTCTTCCCAAATCTTGGTTTGTTGACCGAATCTCTTATACCTCTGCACTTACGCTCTGCATTTCTTTGTTTGTTAAACCCTGTGGGCATCCTTGGCGCCGCTGCCACTAGCAACTTCCCTCCAAACTTGATGGATCTTGCATGCCTTGAAGCTCTATAGCATCCTTTTACACACTTTCCATGGCAAGGGCCATTTCTAGCGCCTTCTTTAGGGGTATTTCTGCTTCTGCCAACAGTTTTTTCCCGAATGGCAGTATTATTCACCCCACACACTAGACGGTCTCTCAACATATCATTAAGGGCAGACCCAAATTCACAATGTCCAGCTGTTTGTCTCAATCTCGCCATGAAAGCTGCAGTCACTTCCTCAGGAGCTCTTGCTGTTGAGTTGAACTTATATCTTTGTATGATTACCAAGAACTTTGGATGATAATGCCCTTTTACTATTTCCACCAGCTGTTTGAAGGTTTGAGAGTCAGCACATCTGGAGAAGTCAAGTTCCTCATTAAATTGTAGGTTTGGGAACTGCAAGTTGTTAGAAGTATTACCCTCTTCTCCACAATCCTCTATTTCATTTGCTTTTCAAAAATATTGCTAGCTTTTGATGTATTGAACCCAATTTTCTGAATTAGGATCAAAGGGTTGTAATTTTCAGAATAGAGGCATTGTTGTAACTTCCCGACTCTTGAATGGACCTGGCTTTAATGACTCTGCTCTGTCTATGTGGCAATTTGAAAGTTCTCTGTTGACCCTTATCACCAATGTGACATCAAAGAGTTGGTGACTCCCAAGTTTAGTAACTAAACAAACTATTTATCATAATGAATCAACTACGTACAGAGTGCAAGAAATGTGCCACTGACTATTTGGACTCCAGTCTCAGACTGACTGAGAAAGCCCGTGCTCAGCCCTGGGATTCGCACACTCCGGGCGCGATTGGTTGATTGGGTCACATGACCCTCCAAAACCTTGCACCCCCCCCCCCCCCCCCCCCCCCCCCCCCGCCACTGCTGCTGATCCCTCTCCCCTTCATCCTCATTTCCCTCTTCACTCACCTGGGCCTGGGGCCCTCCTCGATCCGACACCTCAGGTGGGTGTAGTATAGTCATCGCCTCCCGGTGACATTGCTGAGTGCAGAAGAGCTTTCGGCCGTTGATTGACTGGCAGTTTTTGGTGGACATGACTTCCAACCCCCCCAATGGGAGCTTGCTGTGCACAAATTGGATGGCACGTTTCCTTCATTATAAACAGTGACTACTTCAAAAGTACTTCACTGGCTGCCAAGAGCTTTGGATTGTCCTGGGCTCCTGAAAGACACTACAGAAATGCAATCTCTTTCTTTCATTTCTCTCTGTTAATCTGTTAGATATTGTAGAGTGAAGCCTGACTGCAGCAATTGCTGATAAATAGCTGGCTGCCACCAGGTGAGGCATGTTGGGACTGGGTGCAGTATATGATGCTACGACAACGGATGAATGAACACCGCTCGACAATCACCAGGCAGGAGTGTTCCCTTCCAGTCGGGGAGCACTTCAGCAGTCACGGGCATTTAGCCTCTGATCTCCGGGTAAGCGTTCTCCAAGGCGGCCTTCACAACACACGACAGCGCAGAGTCGCTGAGCAGAAACTGATAGCCAAGTTCCGCACACATGAGGACGGCCTCAACCGGGATCTTGGGTTCATGTCACACTATCTGTAACCCCCACGACTTGCCAAGGCTTGCAAAATCTCACTAAGTGTCCTGGCTGGAGACAATACACATCTCTTTAACCTGTGCTTAACCCTCTCTCCACTCACATTGTCTGTACCTTTAAGACTTGATTACCTGTAAAGACTTGCATTCCAACCATTATCTTGTAAATTGAGTTTGTGTCTTTATATGCCCTGTTTGTGAACACAACTCCCACTCACCTGATGAAGGGGCCTGAGACTCTGAAAGCTAGTGCTGCCAAATAAACCTGTTGGACTTTAACCTGGTGTTGTGAGACTTATTACTGTGCAGTATATGAATGCAGACCGCCCTACCCCAGAAAGAGGTCTTACCCACAGCACAGGGCTGTTTGTAGCTTTGTGAGTATCACTGGTAGTTTAAGCTGCTTCTCCAGAAGTGAAAGGTCAGGCGATAACCTCAGTAACTCACTCAGCTAACACTCAGCGAACCACTCCAGCCGCTCAAATTACAAGTGAGCACCCAGTGACTCATGTCTGCACTTTTAAAGCTTAAAATAAAAGCATCATTCATGGAGAGGAGGGCGGGTATGGCTCTGGCTTGGGTGAACACTGTAAGAAGTCCCACAACACCAGGTTAAAGTCCAACAGGTTTATTTGTAGCAAACGCCACTAGCTTTCGGAACTGGCTGTTCCTTCGTCAGGTGGGTGGGAGTTCTGCTGATCCCTCTCCCCTCCATCCTCATTTCCCTCTTCACTCACCTGGGCCTGGGGCCCTCCTCGATCCGACACCTTAGGTGGGTGGTCACAGACAAGCTGCACATTGACGGAGTGGAATCCCTTGCGATTCATGAATGCGCCGCGTGTCACCATGGAGCGTCATCAGACCTTTTGGGTCCTCCAAATCATCAGATGATGCACCAGAACCCCCGCCCACCTGACGAAGGAACAGCCAGTTCCGAAAGCTAGTGGCGTTTGCTACAAATAAACCTGTTGGACTTTAACCTGGTGTTGTGAGACTTCTTACTGTGTTTACCCCAGTCCAACGCCGGCATCTCCACATCTTGAGTGAACTCAAGCAGTGAACTCTAGTGAGTGAACTCGAGCAGTGCGGTGATGGATATGTCTGGTAAATCGGGGGTTGGTTTAGCTCAGTTGGCTGGACGGCTGGTTAGTGATACAGAGCAACGCCAGCAGCACGGGTTCAATTCCTGTACAGGCTGAGGCTTGTCAACCTTGCCCCTTGCCTGAGGTGTGAATCCTCAGATTAAATCACCATCAGTCAACTCTCCCCCTCAAAGAGCAGAGCAGCTTATGGTCATCTGTGACTATGGCGACTTTACCGTTCCCCATGTCTGGTAAATGTACTTATTTACATAAAGAAATTAGGGGCGAAATTCTCCAGCCTCCCAGGAGGCGTTGTTTCCTGCCGCGAGTGGGGGTGCGCTGCCAGCGGGACTGGAGAATGCTCCCAGAGTGAACAGTTGGAGAATTCCGGTCAAGATCTTTCACAATCTTGGGAAGTTCCAAAGCTCTTTGTAACCAATGAGGTACAGTCATTATTGTCATGCAGGGACCCTAGCAACCAATTTCTGCACAGTAAGCTCCCACAAACAGATCTTGGTTGTGGGATAAATATTGGCAACAACACCACAGAGAACACCCCTTCTTAGATAACACTACGGAATCATTTACATTGCATTCAAAAGATGACGCCTGCATCAATTCTGTCAACCTAGTTCCCATTTAAAATCTCCAGAGGTTTTCTAAGAGTGGATGATACCTTTTGGGATTGCCCAGGGAGCTGGCTGGAGCACTGGAATCAGCCCTATCAACAATCTGTATCATCAGAAGGATTGAAGTGGACACAGGACTGGATGGAGTTGGTGGGAGGATTTACCCACTCGGAGTGACAGACACCTGAAAAGTTCCAACAGTTTTGGAAATTATGGGCTGGAGTTTAACTGCTCATTGTGCTGGCTGCCGGGGAGCCCAGCAGCACATGGGGAAGCCGGAAGTTTCCGGAGAGGGTTTGTGAGTGTCTTTTTAACCCAGTCACTGCAATAGCAATCTGACTGCCTGTTGGACCAGCGGGCATGAAATAAAAACACAAAAATGCCTATTTTTCACTGAACTATGGGGATCCTGTCGGCTGAAAGTTGAAAGATTACCCAGATGTCTCAATAAAGCAGGAAATTTCAACTGCAAGAGAATATCTCACTTCACTGAAATCTCCTCCAGCTCTGATGCCGCTGCTGTAACAGTCCACAGGAAGATTCACTCCCCAGCCAATGCAAGCAAGAAATGTGGCCCAGTGCGCTCTATGGTGGCACGCGGCGCATTCATGAATCGCAAGGGATTCCACTCCCTCAATGTGCAGCTTGTCTGTGACCTCACAATGAACTTCATGCAGGTGTGAGCCCATTGCCCATGGAGCGTCCATGACAGCTACATCTTGGGCCACTCTCAGATCCCAGCTATCTTTGAGGGAGAGCGGCAGCTGGACAGATGGCTCCTTGGGGACATTGGGTACCCACTCAGGAGGTGTCTGATGATGCGACAAACACCAGCGGAGACTCATTATAGTGAGCCTCATGCTTCAATGCGCGTGCTGATCGAGCAGGTGACTAGCCTGCTGAAGATGTGGTTCTAGTGCCTGAACCAGTCACCCCACAGAGGGTCCTCCAAATCACTGTAGTCTGCTGTGCTCTCCACAACTTGGTGCTGCCAAGAGGAGACCACCTGGACCTGAAGGAGATGGAGGAGCACCACATCTCCCCGGATGAGGAGGACTTCGAGGAGGGCAGTGAGAGTGACCACGCAGAAGAGGAGGCGGAAGAAGCCCGGGCAATGGTCAGAGCCTGACTGGGCCGACATGCTAGGAATGGCCTCATCACATCTCGCTTCGGGGACAAGCAGGGCGAGGGAGCAACTAGTTCTCCCACCATGGGGACTAACATCTAACCAGTGATGTGGTGCCAGCAGTGTGCTCCTATGCTTTTGTGCAGGGCACTGAAGCTATTGGCCAGACTCTGCGGGAGAACAATGATGGCTTGCATTGAGGAAAGAGCAATGCTCCTCTCATCCTCAGCGATATGTCTGACTCCTATGAACTGAACGCGGCCTGCCATCGAAAGGGCTTATCATAGGGCTCAGAAATGTGGGCTGCGCAGCATCAGCTACTACAGGTCCCCCACCCACGTCAGAGGTCGTGGTGTTCACATCCATCTTACAGCTGAGGTGGGCAGCCTGGCAGCACCTCAACAGCTCTTGGCTTCGTGATCACTAGAGAACACTGTTAGGCTTGAGAGGGGTGCGCTTTGACAGAGGGGGCGGTGGGGGGTTCACCCTAACATGGCTGGGGGATGGGCTGCTGGCGGAGTGGGGCTGCCAGCAGCAGCGCCTCCTTACTGTGTTGTCGGTGTGGGAGGGACATGGCACTGCCATTCTCACACTCCACAGGGAGGAGGAGCTGGGTGAGGCGGTGGTTCTCCAAGCTTGAAGGCATCAACAGACAGGGTGGAGGCTCTGGGTGAACAAAATGACATTTAATGCCAAACAATCAGTACAAAATGCTGACCTATCAACCCTGATGCCTATATTCACCCATACCCAAAGTGCCTACGGTTCCTTAATCTTCCTCATCCTCACACTGAGCCTAGGTGTATCCCCAGGATCCACAGCTAAGGTTGAGGTGGTCTGCCGACTTCCACACTCTT
This sequence comes from Mustelus asterias, assembly GCF_964213995.1. Taxonomy (NCBI): domain Eukaryota; kingdom Metazoa; phylum Chordata; class Chondrichthyes; order Carcharhiniformes; family Triakidae; genus Mustelus; species Mustelus asterias. Next base: position 28,130 of record NW_027592961.1, read on the forward strand.
TTGCCTGAGATGACCTTGACGGGCATCCCCTTGCTTCCGGGCAGCACCGATGTTTGACTGTTGCCTTCCTCCGTGTGTCACAGGGAGGGCAGTGTCAGATGGGCTGGAGACTCCCAGGGTCCCCTGGCTGGAAGGTCCCCTGACTGTACTTCTGCTGATCCTCTTCCCTTTGGGTTCCTGAGGGCCCCTGTGCTCCTCCATGGGATGGAGGGGGAGCTGGAATGAGATCCAGAAGCGCCGCTGTCCTCTGGCACTGCCACTCATGGATTCCCACCAGTGCCTGCACCATGCAGTTGAAGCCCTGCGGCATGGAGCTCACGCCCTCCGACATGGCAGTCATGAGTTGAGCCATGGTGTGGACATTTCCTGCCATGGAATGCTCATCCTGCGGCAAGGTCTCCATTGCAGATGTCACCCTCGCAGTGTTGGCCTCAATCCGCTGCAGGGACAGCATCATTTCATTGGATAGATGGCGATGGGGTTCCTCCAATAGGCCTTGCAGTCCTTAAAGGGCTGCTTCCTGATACTCATGACTGCGCCTTTGCAACTGCAGCAGCTGTGGGACAACCGGGCCCAGGGGTACATCATCAGCAAGGGTAAGGGGAATCCTAGGCTCCAGCATCTCTCCCCGAGTGCCAGCTACCTGGGACATCCCTGTCTCTACTTGTTAAGAATCTTCAGCTGTGAGTGTCCCAGAAACCTGTCTACTTAGTGAACCCACTGAGGTTTAAGTATCTGTTCTGGTGCCAAGTGCGGGTGCCAGCTGTGATGCCTCTTCAATGGTGGGGTTGGAGAAGTCCCCCTCTGGGCTGCTGGAGTCTGGTGGGTCCAGGTGGTCCAAGGATGGTATGGTCTGTTCTGTTGGTCGGTCTGCAAGAGAAGGGACATGGCATCAGTGCACTGCAGGGGACATGGAGGGAACATTGATTACTCACTGGAGACTTGAGGAATGACAGCATACGTGTTGAGGATTCTCTAATTTCTCTGCTGCCCCCACAGTACCAACAGTATAGGCACAGTCTTCCTCCTCCCCAGCCAGATCGAGGGCACGCTCCTCAAAACCCGTGAGGGTTCTCAGCTCAGGCATGACTCTTGCTGGCTGCACCCGCTGACGCCTGATTGAATTTGTCCTGCAGTGACAGATGGGGAGAGTGTAAAGAACAAAGAACAATACAGCACAGGAACAGGCCCTTCGGCCCTCCAAGCCCGTGCCGCTCCCTGGTCCAAACTAGACCATTCTTTTGTATCCCTCCATTCCCACTCCGTTCATATGGCTATCTAGATAAGTCTTAAACGTTCCCAGTGTGTCCGCCTCCACCACCTTGCCTGGCAGCGCATTCCAGGCCCCCACCACCCTCTGTGTAAAATATGTCCTTCTGATATCTGTGTTAAACCTCCCCCCCTTCACCTTGAACCTATGACCCCTCGTGAACGTCACCACCGACCTGGTGAAAAGCTTCCCACCGTTCACCCTATCTATGCCTTTCATAATTTTATACACCTCTATTAACTCTCCCCTCATCCTCCGTCTTTCCAGGGAGAACAACCCCAGTTTACCCAATCTCTCCTCATAACTAAGCCCCTCCATACCAGGCAACATCCTGGTAAACCTCCTCTGTACTCTCTCCAAAGCCTCCACGTCCTTCTGGTAGTGTGGCGACCAGAACTGGATGCAGTATTCCAAATGCAGCCGAACCAACGTTCTATACATCTGCAACATCAGACCCCAACTTTTATGCACTATGCCCCGTCCTATAAAGGCAAGCATGCCATATGCCTTCTTCACCACCTTCTCCACCTGTGACGTCACCTTCAAGGATCTGTGGACTTGTACACCCAGGTCCCTCTGCGTATCTACACCCTTTATGGTTCTGCCATTTATCGTATAGCTCCTCCCTACATTATTTCTACCAAAATGCATCACTTCGCATTTATCAGGATTGAACTCCATCTGTCATTTCTTTGCCCAAATTTCCAGCCTATCTATATCCTTCTGTAGCTTCTGACAATGCTCCTCACTATCTGCAAGTCCTGCCAATTTTGTGTCGTCCGCAAACTTACTGATCACCCCAGTTACACCTTCTTCCAGATCGTTTATATAAATCACAAACAGCAGAGGTCCCAATACAGAGCCCTGCGGAACACCACTAGTCACAGGCCTCCAGCCGGAAAAAGACCCTTCCACTACCACCCTCTGTCTTCTGTGACCAAGCCAGTTCTCCACCCATCTAGCCACCTCCCCCTTTATCCCATGAGATCCAACCTTTTTCACCAGCCTACCATGAGGGACTTTGTCAAACGCTTTACTAAAGTCCATATAGACTACATCCACGGCCCTTCCCTCGTCAACCATTCTGGTCACTTCTTCAAAAAACTCCACCAGGTTAGTGAGGCATGACCTCCCTCTCACAAAACCATGCTGACTATCGTTAATGAGTTTATTCCTTTCTAAATGCGCATACATCCTATCTCTAAGAATCTTCTCCAACAACTTCCCCACCACGGACGTCAAGCTCACCGGCCTATAATTTCCCGGGTTATCCTTCCTACCCTTCTTAAATAATGGGACCACATTAGCTATCCTCCAATCCTCTGGGACCTCATCTGCATCCAGTGACGAGACAAAGATTTGCGTCAAGAGGCCCAGCGATTTCATCTCTCGTCTCCCTGAGCAGCCTTGGATAGATTCCATCAGGCCCTGGGGATTTGTCAGTCTTTATATTCTCTAACAAACCTAACACTTCCTCCCTTGTAATGGAGATTTTCTCCAACGGTTCAACACTCCCCTCCGAGACACTCCCAGTCAACACATCCCTCTCCTTTGTGAATACCGACGCAAAGTATTCATTTAGGATCTCCCCTACTTCTTTGGGCTTCAAGCATAATTCCCCACTTTTGTCCCTGAGAGGTCCAAATTTTTCCCTGACAACCCTTTTGTTCCTAACGTATGAATAAAATGCCTTGGGATTCTCCTTAATCCTGTCTGCCAAGGTCATTTCGTGACCCCTTTTTGCCCTTCTAATTCCCCGTTTGAGTTCTTTCCTACTTTCTTTGTACTCCTCCAGAGCTCCCTCCGTTTTTAGCTGCCTGGACCTAACATACGCCTCTCTTTTCTTTTTGACCAGTCCCTCAATTTCCCTGGTTATCCACGGTTCTCGAATCCTACCCTTCCTATCCTTTTTTACAGGCACATGCCTGTCCTGCAGCCCTAACAACTGTTCCTTAAAAGACTCCCACATGCCAGATGTGGATTTACCCTCAAACAGCCTCTCCCAATCAAGAGCTGCCAATTTCTGCCTAATCCCACTAAAGTTAGCCTTCCCCCAATCCAACACCTTACCCATAGGACAACACTCATCCTTTTCCATGACTATCCGAAAGTTTACAGAATTGTGGTCACTGTTCGCCACATGTTCCCCCACTGAAACTTTGATGACCTGACCGGGCTCATTCCCCAGTACTAGGTCCAGTATAGCCCCCTCTCTAGTCGGGCTATCTACATATTGTTCCAAAGAACCAGTGGGAGACTGGTGGAGGGGAGAATTCACTTACCCTGGCTGAGTGAAGATCATTCATCTTCTTCTGACACTGCTGCCTCCTCCTCGTCTGGTGTGCACTTGCACTGACGAGGGCTGCTACTGCATCCCAGGCGGGGGTGGTGACCCTGCTGGAAGGCCATCTCCTGGAGTGGGGGGTAGAATGTGTCCCGCCTCTGCTCCACTCCATCCAACATCCTGGTGAGGGCTCCCTCTGAAAAGTGAGGTGAGGCCTTCCTGGCTGTCATCCCCTGCAGTTGTGGAACAAGTTCTGGTGGAGTACTGGGGGTGCTGTAATATGGAGCTCCCCAGTGACTGCAGCAGTTAAGTTGTTGCAGGGCGGGCGTATCAGATGGATTGGTCGCAAGTGCGGTGTGATACTCGTGGGCATAGAAGTTATTGCTAATGAGGCATAAGATTCAACTGGAAAACATGCTGGCACCGTCTGGAAAACACTCAATTTTAGTGCTGGAACCAACACTCTGTTGAAGTTCATTTATTAATGTCAAAAATAGGTTTACATTAACACTGCAATGGAGTTACCGTGAAAATCCCCTAGTCGCCACACTCCGGCGTCTGTTCGGGTACATTGAGGGAGAATTTAGCATGGCCAATGCACCTAACCAACACGTCTTCCAGACTGTGGGAGGAAATCAGAGCATCCGGAAGAAACCCATGCAGACACGGGGAGAACGTGCAAACTCCACACAGACAGTGATCCAAGCCGGGAATTGAACCCAGGTCCCTGGCGCTGTGAGGCAGCAGTGCTAACCACTGTGCCACCGTGCCACCCATTGTCCCTCCTATGAGAAGAGAGCACAGAACATCAGGGAGCGATTGAGATTTGGGGGGTGGCTCTCCAGCCGTCTCCACAGTGGCAGGTAGAGAATAGATAAGTTGGAGATAAGTTGCATGCTTGGCCATCAGCTACCTGGTGACAGAACTAAATATCACTCAGTCACATGGCATACAGCACACACACATATTGACTTGATGTCAGCAGCTTGTCAAATGTGACCATGCACACAGTGATGACTTAATGCCATCTTACCCTGACAATTCTTAATCACATATTCAGCTCCCACAGGCCTATCAAGCATTCAGCAGGAGGTGTTGCAGGAGAATGAAGACTCCTTGAGGAGATCACTTCCAAGGTAGTGAAAGAGAACCAGAGAGCAAAAGCCTTTCACTTAGGCAAGGAGGCAGGTCTCAGTATTTATAGGATGTTTTGCCTGTCATTTGTTCAGCATCCCCCCGGCCCCTCAGGTTCCGCTGCCCTCGTGTCTCCCTTCCGCAGGTGAGTTCCAGGAAACCCAGGAACCCATGCAGTCAGAATTAAATTCTGAATGCTCAGCTAAACAAACACTGATTGCTTTTTGACGTTTATTCATATGTCTCCAGGGGGTTTCCCACCTTCAGCCAAACGAGTTGAAATCAAAGCCAGAGGTTGGTGGGTTGCTGCTAGCTTCCCGGCGCACCATCAACTTCAGTCCTTTTAATCTGGGATAAAAGCATTGTCCTATGATGAGAGACTGAGGAAATTGTGTTCACCTTCTCTTGAGTTTAGAAGAATGAGAGCTGATCTAATTGAAACATACAAGATCAGGAAGGGGCTGGACAGGGTAGAAACTGAGAGGGTGTTTTCCCCTGACTGGTGAATCTAGATGTGGAGATGCCGGCGTTGGACTGGGGTAAGCACAGTACACTTCTTACTGGTGAATCTAGAACATGGGGGCACAGTCTTAGGACAGGGGTCAATCATTTAGGAATGAGGAATTCCTTCACTGAAAGGGTTGCGAATCTTTGGAATTCTCTACCCCAGAGGGTTGCAGATGTTTGAGTATATTTCAGGTTGAAGTAGATGGATATTTTTGATCTCTCATGTATTCGAGGGTTTGTGTGTGTAGTGGAGGTGAAGATGAAGATCAGCCGTATTTGTAATGTATGGCGGAGGATGCTTGTCTATTCCCGCTCCTATGTTCTCAACCAGCTGCCCTCTCCCAAACCCACTCATGTTTTTCAAATGTCTTTGAAATTCCTGTTGACTATTCCCAATATGCTCTGATATCTTTAGATAAGGGCTACTCTTCCTCCAGGTTCACACTCGCGCACTTCAACTTTTATATTTCGTTCACTTACAAAATCTCATGTCCTCCATCCCACAGAATTGCAGTTAGCTCTCCATTAACTCCACCCAGAGCTGCTGGGTTAAGAGACTCATGGGTCTAGCATTAAAGAGAGGTGGTGAGGAGAGTGTGGTGATGTGGGGCACACACAGCAAGGTGGGGCACTCCCACAGCATTGTACCCTCCTCGTTAAAACAGCAAAAGTGGGTATTCGACAGGTTGGGGACACAATACCTATTTATCCATATAAAATCTTTACCCTCCTTGACCCTCCTCTGCCCATCGGTATTCTCTTAACATTGGGGATATTACTATAATACCGAAGCCTCAGCTTTGGGGATCCTGAACTGAAGGGTGGGTGGACTCTGGATTAAGGATTCTGAGCATCAGTATAACCCTGGAGAAGATTCCCCTCTCACTCCTAGGGTCTAAACCTATGGCCAGTTCCAAGTCTATCTGCTGTGGACTCTCCTCACTTTGGTTCACACATCTCAGCTCCTGTTCATTTGTGCAGTCCTGCCATATCTGGAAGAAAGCACACCCCAGCCTGGACACAACAACCTTATAATAGCCTTGATCCAACTGATTTTCTTTAATGAAACGTTTCTCCCATAATAACAGGCTGGGAAAGAACCAGGCATAAAACAGGTCTCATTCCCAAACCTGTCATTAGTAAGTGCAAAAGCAAGCTGCTTTGATACTGATTGTGTGCTATGTAAAAACCACCAGTTTGAAACTGAGGGTCTCAGTGCTACCAGAGGCCCCAAGTAAATTTGGCTTGGCTCGCAGTTATCAGGCCTCAGCACCTACTGTATATATTTACAAAGAGGATGAATGGCAACTGAGCAATATCTTCAGGACATTTTCCAGCAGTACCATTGTTGAGGGAGCCTCAGCAGCACCTTGACTCTTTGGAAAGAACTTCAATCCAATGGCCTAGTGGTATTATCGCTCAGCTATTAATCCAGAAACCCAGATAATGTTCTGAGGATCTGGGTTCGAATCCCGCCACAGCAGATGGTGGAATTTGAATTCAATTAAAAAAATCTGGAATTAAGAGTCTACTGATGACCATGAAACTATTGTTGATTGTCAGAGAAATCCATCTGGTTAACTAATGTCCTTTAGGGAAGGAAATCTGCCATCCTTACCTGGTCTGGCCTACCTGTGACTCCAGAGCCACAGCAGCTGCCCTCTGAAATGGCCTAGCAAGCCACTCAGTTGTAACAATCCCTCCAAAGTCTCAACAAAGAAATGAAACCGGACGGACCACCTGGACCATCGGCCTAGGCACCGGAAAAGACAACAGCAAAACAAACAGCCCTGTCGACCCGGCAAGGTCCTGGGTCTTGGGTTCCAAAATTGGGAGAGCTGTCTCACAGACTAGTCAAGCAACAGCCTGACATAGTCATTCTCACGGAATCATACTTTACAAATAACCCCCCCCCCCCCCAGACACCACCATTACCATCCCTGGATATGTCCTGTCCCACCAGCAAGGCAGACCTAGCAGAGGTGGTGGCTGTGGTGAACCATAGATGGTTACCACTATGGGTACTGAACCATAGATGGTCAGCACTATGGGTACTTGTACATATGTTACTGTTGTCACTGTTGGGGTTAGGGTTGGGGTGTTCTACCTGTTGATATTGTTCTGTGGTACACTCCAGTTGGCTCCGCCTACCTGTAGGAGTATAAAGGTCACTGCACTGCCTGGTGACCCTTTAGTCTGGGATTGTATTGTTATATAGTATGCTCCATTCTTGTTACTAATAAAAGCCTTTATTTACCGGGTACGATCTAGCCTCCCGAGTGATTTAATCGCGCATCAGTGGCACAGTGATATACAGTCAGGAGGGAGTTGCCCTGGGAGTCCTTAACATTGACTCCAGGCTCCATGAAGTCTCATGGCTTCAGGTTAAACATGGGCAAGGAAACCTCTTACTGGCTACCACGTACCATCCTCCTTCAGCTGATGAATCAGTATTCCTCCATTTTGAACATGTTGGGTGGTTAGGGTGCAAAATATACTCTGGATGGGGGATTTCAATGTCCACCAATGTCCACCAAGAGTGGCTGGGCAGCAGCACTACTGATCGAGCTGGTCGGGTCCTAAAGGATATAACTGCTAGACTGGGTCTGCAACAGGTGGTGAAGGAACCAACAAGAAGAAATAACATACTTGACCTCATCCTTACCAGTCTGCCAGTTGCAGATGCATCTGTCCATGACAGTATCGGTAAGGGTGACCACTGTACAGTCCTTGTGAAGATGAAGTCCCGCCTTCACATTGAGAATAACTTCCATTGTGTTGTGTGGCACCATCACCGTGCTGAATGGGGCAGACTTTGACTGGGCATCCATGAGGCACTGTGGGCCATCAACAGCAGCGGAATTGTGCTCCAGCACAATCTGCAGTCTCATGGCTCGGCATATCCCCCACTCAACCATTACCATCAAGCCAGGGGATCAACCCTGGTTCAATGGAGAGTGCAGGAGGGCATGCCAGGAGCAGCACCAGGCATACCTAAAAATGAGGTGTCAACCTGGCGAAGCTACCAAACGGGACTACTTGCAAGCCAAATGGCAAAAACAGCAAGTGATAGACAGAGCTAAGCGATCCCATAACCAACAGATCAGATCTAAGCTCTGCTGTCCTGCCACATTCAGTTGAGAATGGTGGTGGACAATTAAACAACTCACTGGAGGAGGAGGAGGCTCCACAAATATCCCCATCCTCAATGATGGAGGGGCCCAGCACATCAGTGCAAAGGATAAGGCTGAAGTATTCACAGCAATCTTCAGCCAGAAGTGGGCGGCACGGTAGCACAGTGGTTAGCACTGCTGCTTCACAGCTCCAGGGACCTGGGTTCGATTCCCGGCTTGGAGTGGAGTTTGCACATTCTCCTCGTGTCTGCGTGGGTTTCTTCCGGGTGCTCCGGTTTCCTCCCACAGTCCAAAGATGTGTGGGTTAGGTTGATTGGCCATGCTAAAATTGCCCTTAGTGTCCTGAGATGCGTAGGTTAGAGGGATTAGTGGCTAAAATATGTAGGGGTATGGGGGTAGGGCCTGGATGGGATTGTGGTTAGTGCAGACTCGATGGGCCGAATGGCGTCTTTCTGTGCTGTAGGGTTTCTATGATTTCCATGAAGTGCCGAGTGGATGATCCATCTCGGCCTCCTCCAGTGATCCCCAGCATCTCAGATGCCAGTCTCCAGCCAATTTGATTCACTCCACATGATATCAAGAAACGGTTGGAGGCACTGGATACTGCAAAGGCAACATTCCAGCAATAGTACTGAAGACTTGTGCTCCAGAACTTGCCGCTCCCCTTGCCAAGCTCTTCCAGTACAGTTACAATACTGGCATCTACCCAACAATGTGGAAAATTGCCCAGGTATATCCTGTACACAAAAAGCAGGACAAATCCAACCCAGCAAATTACCGCCCAATCAGTCTACTCTCGATCATCAGTAAAGTGATGGAAGGGGTCATCAACAGTGCTTTCAAGCAGCACCTGCTCAGCAATAACCTGCTCAGTGACGCCCAGTTTGGGTTTGCCAGGGTCACTCAGCTCCTGACCTCATTACAGCCTGAGTTCAAACATGGACTAAAGAGCTGAATTCAAGAGGTGAGGTGAGAGCGACAGCCCTTAACATCAAGGCTGCATTTGACCGAGTGTGGCATCAAGGAGCCCTAGCGAAACTGGAATCAATGAGTATCAGGGGGCAAACTCTCCACTGGTACATAGGAAGATGGTTGTAGAGGGTCAGTCATCTCAGCTCCACGACATCTCTGCAGGAGTCCCTCAGGGTAGTGTCCATGGCCCAACCACCTTCAGCTGCTTCATCAATGACCTTCCCTCCATCATAAGGTCAGAAGTGGGGATGTTCGCCGATGATTGCACAATGTTCAGCACACTTTGCGGCTCCTCAGATACTGAAGCAGTTCATGTTCAAATGCAACAAGATCTGGACAGTCTCCAGGCTTGGGCTGACAAGTAGCAAATAACATTCGCGCCACACAAATGCCAGGCAATGACCATCACCAATAAGAGACACTCTAACCACTGCCCCTTGACATTCAATGGTGTAACCATCACTGAATCCCCCACTGTCAACATCCTTGGGGTTACCATTGACCAGAAACTCAACTGGACTCACCACATAAACACAGTGGCTTCAAGAGCAGGTCAGAGGCTAGGAATACTGTGGCAAGTAACTCACCTCCTGACTCCCCAGAGCCTATCCACCATTTACAAGGTACAAGTCAGGAGTGTGATGGAATACTCTCCACTTGCCTGGATGGGTGCAGCTCCAACAACACTCAAGAAGCTTGACACCATCCAGGACAAAGCAGCCCGCTTGATTGGCACCACATCTACAAACATTCAATCCCTCCACCACCAACGCTCAGTAGCAGCAGTGTGTACTATCTACAAGATGCACTGCAGCAATTCACCAAAGATCCTTGGACAGCATTTTGCAACCCACCACCACTTCCATCTAAAAGGACAAGGGCAGCAGATAAATGGGAACACCACCTGCCAGTTCCTCTCCAAGCCACTCACCATCCTGATGTGGCAATATATCAACATCCCTTCGCAGTCGCTGAGTCAAAATCCTGGAATTCCTTCCCTAATGGCATTGTGGATCAACCCACAGAACATGGACTGCAGCAATTCAAGAAGGCAGCTCACCACCACCTTCTCAAGGACAACTAGGGATGGGCGATAAACGCCAGACAGCGACGCCCATGTTCCACGAATGAATTTAAAAAAAACCTTCCGGCACTGTATAACAGTCAATGGCTTTATGCACGCACACTATATAAAGAGTTGTCAATGGGTTTCTACACACGCTGTATAGGGTGTTGTCATTGGGTTCATACACACTATACAGGGTGTTGTCTTTAGGTTATTGACACTGTCTAGACTGTTGTCAATGGGTTTATACACACACTGTATGGAGTGTTGTCAATGGGTTTATACACACTGTATAGAGTGTTATCAATAGGTTTATGGACACTGTATAGAGTGTTGTCAATGGGATTATACATACTGCATAGAGTGTTGTCTTTGGGTTTATACACACTGTATAGAGTGTTGTCAATGGGTTTATACACACACTGTATAGAGTGTTGTCTTTGGGCTTATGCACTCTGCATAGAGTGTGGTCAGTAGGTTTACGCACACTGTATAGAGTGTTGTCAATGGGTTTATACACACTGTATAGAGTGCTGTCAATGGGTTTATACACACTGTATAGGATGTAGTCTTTGGGTTTATTCACACACTGTATAGAAAGTTGTCTTTGGGTTTATACACACACTGTATAGAGTGTTGTCAATGGGTTTATACACACACTGTATAGAGTGTTGTCAATGGGTTTATACACACGCTGTATAGAGTGTTGTCAATGGGTTTATACACACACTGTATAGAGTGTTGTCTTTGGGCTTATGCACTCTGTATAGAGTGTGGTCAGTAGGTTTACGCACACTGTTTAGAGTGTTGTCAATGGGTTTATACACACTGTATAGAGTGCTGTCAATGGGTTTATACACACTGTATAGGATGTAGTCTTTGGGTTTATTCACACACTGTATAGAAAGTTGTCTTTGGGTTTATACACACACTGTATAGAGTGTTGTCTTTGAGTTTATACACACATTGTATAGTGTTGTCAATGGATTTAAACAGACACTGTGTAGAGTGTTGTCAATGGGTTTATACACACTGTAAAGAGCATTGTCAATGGGTTTTTACACACACTGTTTAGAGTGTTGTCTTTGGGCTTAGACACACTGTATAGAGTGTGGTCAATAGGTTTATGCACACTGTATAGAGTGTTGTCAATATGTTTATGCACACACTGTATAGAGTGTTGTCAATGGGTTTATACACACTGTGTAGAGTGTTGTCAAAGGGTTTATACACACTGTATAGGGTGTTGTCTTGGGTTGATACACACACTGTATATAGTCTTGTCTTTGGGTTGATACACACTGTGTAGAGTGTTGTCTTTGGGCTTAGACCCACTATATAGAGTGCGGTCAATAGGTTTATGCACACTGTACAGTGTGTTGTTAGTGGGTTTATACATGGTATATAGAGTGTTGACAATGGCTTTATACACAGTGTATAAAGGGTTGTCAATTTGTTTATATACATACTGTATCGAGTGCTGTCTTTGTGTTTATACACTCACTGTATATAGCCTTGTCTTTGTGTTGATATGCATACTGTATAGAGTGCTGTCTTTGGGTTTATACACACACTATTTACAGACGTATCAGTGGGATTATACACACTGTATAGAGTGTTGTCAATGGGTTTATACACGGTGTATAGAGTTGTCTTTGGGTTTATACACACTGTATTCAGTGTTGTCAGAAGGTTTAGTCACACTGTATAGAGTATTGTCAATGGCTTTATTCACATACTGTATAGGGTGTTGTCTTTGGGTTCATAAACATACTGCATAGAGTGTTGTGAATGGGTTTATACACACTGTATAGAGTGTTGTCAATGGGTAAATACACACACTGCATAGAGTGTTGTCAATGGGTAAATACACACACTGCATAGAGTGTTGTCAATGGGTTTATACACACACTGTATAGAGTGTTGTCAATGGGTTTATACACACTGTATAGGGTGTTGTCTTTGGATTGATACACATACTGTATATAGTCTTGTCTTTGGGTTGATACACACTGTATAGAGTGTAGCCTTTAGGCTTAGACACACTGTATAGAGTGCGGTCAATAGGTTTATGCACATTGTATAGAGTGTTGTCAATGGCTTTATACATAGTGTATAAAGTGTTGTCAATTGGTTTATATACACACTGTATAGGGTGTTGTGTTTGGGTTGATACACACTGTATAGATTGTTGCCTTTGAACTTAGATACACTGTATAGAGTGCAGTCAATAGGTTTATGCACACTATAGAGTTGTCAATGGCTTTATACACACACTGTATAGAGTGTTGTCAATGGGCTTATACACACTGTACAGTATGTTGTCAATGGGTTTATACACGGTATATAGAATGTTGTCAATGGCTTTAGACACAGTGTATAAAGTGTTGTCAATTGGTTTATATACACACTGTATAGGGTGTTGTCAATGGGTTTAAACATGCTTTATGGAGTGTTGTCCATGGGTTTATACACACTGTATAGAGTGTTGTCAATGGGTTTATACACACACTGTATAGAGTGTTGTCTTTGGGTTTATACACACTGTATAGAGTGTTGTCTTTGGGTTTACACACACTGTATAGAGTGTTGTCTTTGGGTTTATATACATATATTTAGTATATATAAATGATTTGGAGGAAAATGTAACTGGATTGATTAGTAAGTTTGCGGACAACACAAAGGTTGGTGGATTTGCGAATAGCAATGAGGACCATCAGAGGATACAGCAAGATATAGATCAGTTGGAGACTTGGGCGGAGAGATGGCAGATAGAGTTTAATCCGGACAAATGTGAGGTAATGCATTTTGGAAGGTCTAATACAGATAGGAAATATACAGTAAATGGCAGTACCCTTAAGAGTATTGATAGGCAAAGGGATCTGGGAGTACAGGTACACAGGTCACTGAAAGTGGCAATGCAGGTGGAGAAGGTAGTCAAGAAGGCATACGGCATGCTTGCCTTCATCGGCCGGGGTATTGAGTTTAAACATTGGCAAGTCGTGTTGCAGCTTTATAGAGCCTTAGTTAGGCTGCACTTGGAATATAGTGCTCAAATCTGGTCGCCACACTACCAGAAGGATATGGAGGCTTTGGTGAGGGTACAGAAAAGATTTACCAGGATGTTGCCTGGTATGGAGGGCATTAGCTATCAGGAAAGGTTGGAGAAACTTGGTTTGTTCTCACTGGAGCGACGGAGGTTGAGGGGCGACCTGATAGAAATCTACAAGATTATGAGAGGCATTGACAGAGTGGATAGTCAGAAGCCTTTTCCCAGGGTAGAAGAGTCAATTACTAGGGGCATAGATTTAAGGTGCAAGGGGCAAGGTTTATACACACACTCCGTATAGAGTGTTGTCAATGAGTTTATACACATTGTTTAGAGTGCTGTCAATGGGTTTA
>NW_027592962.1:0-41863 GCF_964213995.1 Mustelus asterias
GGGGTGGCGGTCGGGACCAAGGTCCGGGGTGGCGGTCGGAACCAAGGTCCGGGGTGGCGGTCGGAACCAAGGTCCGGGGTGGCGGTCGGAACCAAGGTCCGGGGTGGCGGTCGGAACCAAGGTCCGGGGTGGCGGTCGGACCAAGGTCCGGGGTGGCGGTCGGAAACCAAGGTCCGGGGTGGCGGTCGGGACCAACGTCCGGGGTGGCGGTCGGAACCAAGGTCCGGGGTGGCGGTCGGAACCAAGGTCCGGGGTGGCGGTCGGAACCAAGGTCCGGGGTGGCGGTCGGAACCAAGGTCCGGGGTGGCGGTCGGGAACCAAGGTCCGGGGTGGCGGTCGGAACCAAGGTCCGGGGTGGCGGTCGGAACCAAGGTCCGGGGTGGCGGTCGGAACCAAGGTCCGGGGTGGCGGTCGGAACCAAGGTCCGGGGTGGCGGTCGGAACCAAGGTCCGGGGTGGCGGTCGGAACCAAGGTCCGGGGTGGCGGTCGGAACCAAGGTCCGGGGTGGCGGTCGGGACCAAGGTCCGGGGTGGCGGTCGGGACCAAGGTCCGGGGTGGCGGTCGGGACCAAGGTCCGGGGTGGCGGTCGGGAACCAAGGTCCGGGGTGGCGGTCGGGACCAAGGTCCGGGGTGGCGGTCGGGAACCAAGGTCCGGGGTGGCGGTCGGGACCAAGGTCCGGGGTGGCGGTCGGGACCAAGGTCCGGGGTGGCGGTCGGGACCAAGGTCCGGGGTGGCGGTCGGGACCAAGGTCCGGGGTGGCGGTCGGGACCAAGGTCCGGGTGGCGGTCGGAACCAAGGTCCGGGGTGGCGGTCGGAACCAAGGTCCGGGGTGGCGGTCGGAACCAAGGTCCGGGGTGGCGGTCGGAACCAAGGTCCGGGGTGGCGGTCGGAACCAAGGTCCGGGGTGGCGGTCGGAACCAAGGTCCGGGGTGGCGGTCGGAACCAAGGTCCGGGGTGGCGGTCGGAACCAAGGTCCGGGGTGGCGGTCGGAACCAAGGTCCGGGGTGGCGGTCGGAACCAAGGTCCGGGGTGGCGGTCGGAACCAAGGTCCGGGGTGGCGGTCGGAACCAAGGTCCGGGGTGGCGGTCGGAACCAAGGTCCGGGGTGGCGGTCGGAACCAAGGTCCGGGGTGGCGGTCGGAACCAAGGTCCGGGGTGGCGGTCGGAACCAAGGTCCGGGGTGGCGGTCGGAACCAAGGTCCGGGGTGGCGGTCGGAACCAAGGTCCGGGGTGGCGGTCGGAACCAAGGTCCGGGGTGGCGGTCGGAACCAAGGTCCGGGGTGGCGGTCGGAACCAAGGTCCGGGGTGGCGGTCGGGACCAAGGTCCGGGGTGGCGGTCGGGACCAAGGTCCGGGTGGCGGTCGGGACCAAGGTCCGGGGTGGCGGTCGGGACCAAGGTCCGGGGTGGCGGTCGGGACCAAGGTCCGGGGTGGCGGTCGGGACCAAGGTCCGGGGTGGCGGTCGGGACCAAGGTCCGGGGTGGCGGTCGGGACCAAGGTCCGGGGTGGCGGTCGGGACCAAGGTCCGGGGTGGCGGTCGGGACCAAGGTCCGGGGTGGCGGTCGGGACCAAGGTCCGGGGTGGCGGTCGGGACCAAGGTCCGGGTGGCGGTCGGGACAAAGGTCCGGGGTGGCGGTCGGGACCAAGGTCCGGGGTGGCGGTCGGGACCAAGGTCCGGGGTGGCGGTCGAGACCAAGGTCCGGGGTGGCGGTCGGGACCAAGGTCCGGGGTGGCGGTCGGGACCAAGTCCGGGGTGGCGGTCGGGACCAAGGTCCGGGGTGGCGGTCGGAACCAAGGTCCGGGGTGGCGGTCGGAACCAAGGTCCGGGGTGGCGGTCGGAACCAAGGTCCGGGGTGGCGGTCGGAACCAAGGTCCGGGGTGGCGGTCGGAACCAAGGTCCGGGGTGGCGGTCGGAACCAAGGTCCGGGGTGGCGGTCGGAACCAAGGTCCGGGGTGGCGGTCGGAACCAAGGTCCGGGGTGGCGGTCGGAACCAAGGTCCGGGGTGGCGGTCGGAACCAAGGTCCGGGGTGGCGGTCGGAACCAAGGTCCGGGGTGGCGGTCGGAACCAAGGTCCGGGGTGGCGGTCGGAACCAAGGTCCGGGGTGGCGGTCGGAACCAAGGTCCGGGGTGGCGGTCGGAACCAAGGTCCGGGGTGGCGGTCGGAACCAAGGTCCGGGGTGGCGGTCGGAACCAAGGTCCGGGGTGGCGGTCGGGACCAAGGTCCGGGGTGGCGGTCGGGACCAAGGTCCGGGGTGGCGGTCGGGACCAAGGTCCGGGGTGGCGGTCGGGACCAAGGTCCGGGGTGGCGGTCGGGACCAAGGTCCGGGGTGGCGGTCGGGACCAAGGTCCGGGGTGGCGGTCGGGGACCAAGGTCCGGGGTGGCGGTCGGGACCAAGGTCCGGGGTGGCGGTCGGAACCAAGGTCCGGGGTGGCGGTCGGAACCAAGGTCCGGGGTGGGGGTCGGAACCAAGGTCCGGGGTGGCGGTCGGAACCAAGGTCCGGGGTGGCGGTCGGAACCAAGGTCCGGGGTGGCGGTCGGAACCAAGGTCCGGGGTGGCGGTCGGAACCAAGGTCCGGGGTGGCGGTCGGGAACCAAGGTCCGGGGTGGCGGTCGGGACCAAGGTCCGGGGTGGCGGTCGGGACCAAGGTCCGGGGTGGCGGTCGGGACCAAGGTCCGGGGTGGCGGTCGGGACCAAGGTCCGGGGTGGCGGTCGGGACCAAGGTCCGGGGTGGCGGTCGGAACAAAGGTCCGGGGTGGCGGTCGGGACCAAGGTCCGGGGTGGCGGTCGGGACCAAGGTCCGGGGTGGCGGTCGGGACCAAGGTCCGTGGTGGCGGTCGGGACCAAGGTCCGGGGTGGCGGTCGGGACCAAGGTCCGGGGTGGCGGTCGGGACCAAGGTCCGGGGTGGCGGTCGGGACCAAGGTCCGGGGTGGCGGTCGGGACCAAGGTCCGGGGTGGCGGTCGGGACCAAGGTCTGGGGTGGCGGTCGGGACCAAGGTCCGGGGTGGCGGTCGGGACCAAGGTCCGGGGTGGCGGTCGGGACCAAGGTCCGGGGTGGCGGTCGGGACAAAGTTCCGGGGTGGCGGTCGGGACCAAGGTCCGGGGTGGCGGTCGGGACCAAGGTCCGGGGTGGCGGTCGAGACCAAGGTCCGGGGTGGCGGTCGGGACCAAGGTCCGGGGTGGCGGTCGGGACCAAGGTCCGGGGTGGCGGTCGGGACCAAGGTCCGGGGTGGCGGTCGGAACCAAGGTCCGGGGTGGCGGTCGGAACCAAGGTCCGGGGTGGCGGTCGGAAACAAGGTCCGGGGTGGCGGTCGGAACCAACGGTCCGGGGTGGCGGTCGGAACCAAGGTCCGGGGTGGCGGTCGGAACCAAGGTCCGGGGTGGCGGTCGGAACCAAGGTCCGGGGTGGGGGTCGGAACCAAGGTCCGGGGTGGCGGTCGGAACCAAGGTCCGGGGTGGCGGTCGGAACCAAGGTCCGGGGTGGCGGTCGGAACCAAGGTCCGGGGTGGTGGTCGGAACCAAGGTCCGGGGTGGCGGTCGGAACCAAGGTCCGGGGTGGCGGTCGGAACCAAGGTCCGGGGTGGCGGTCGGAACCAAGGTCCGGGGTGGCGGTCGGAACAAAGGTCCGGGGTGGCGGTCGGAACCAAGGTCCGGGGTGGCGGTCGGGACCACGGTCCGGGGTGGCGGTCGGGACCAAGGTCCGTGGTGGCGGTCGGGACCAAGGTCCGGGGTGGCGGTCGGGACCAAGGTCCGGGGTGGCGGTCGGGACCAAGGTCCGGGGTGGCGGTCGGGACCAAGGTCCGGGGTGGCGGTCGGGACCAAGGTCCGGGGTGGCGGTCGGGACCAAGGTCCGGGGTGGCGGTCGGAACCAAGGTCCGGGGTGGCGGTCGGAACCAAGGTCCGGGGTGGGGGTCGGAACCAAGGTCCGGGGTGGCGGTCGGAACCAAGGTCCGGGGTGGCGTTCGGAACCAAGGTCCGGGGTGGCGGTCGGAACCAAGGTCGGGGTGGCGGTCGGAACCAAGGTCCGGGGTGGCGGTCGGAACCAAGGTCCGGGGTGGCGGTCGGAACCAAGGTCCGGGGTGGCGGTCGGAACCAAGGTCCGGGGTGGCGGTCGGAACAAAGGTCCGGGGTGGCGGTCGGGACCAAGGTCCGGGGTGGCGGTCGGGACCAAGGTCCGGGGTGGCGGTCGGGACCAAGGTCCGTGGTGGCGGTCGGGACCAAGGTCCGGGGTGGCGGTCGGGACCAAGGTCCGGGGTGGCGGTCGGGACCAAGGTCCGGGGTGGCGGTCGGGACCAAGGTCCGGGGTGGCGGTCGGGACCAAGGTCCGGGGTGGCGGTCGGGACCAAGGTCTGGGGTGGCGGTCGGGACCAAGGTCCGGGGTGGCGGTCGGGACCAAGGTCCGGGGTGGCGGTCGGGACCAAGGTCCGGGGTGGCGGTCGGGACCAAGGTCCGGGGTGGCGGTCGGGACCAAGGTCCGGGGTGGCGGTCGAGACCAAGGTCCGGGGTGGCGGTCGGGACCAAGGTCCGGGGTGGCGGTCGGGACCAAGGTCCGGGGTGGCGGTCGGGACCAAGGTCCGGGGTGGCGGTCGGGACCAAGGTCCGGGGTGGCGGTCGGAACCAAGGTCCGGGGTGGCGGTCGGAAACAAGGTCCGGGGTGGCGGTCGGAACCAACGTCCGGGGTGGCGGTCGGAACCAAGGTCCGGGGTGGCGGTCGGAACCAAGGTCCGGGGTGGCGGTCGGAACCAAGGTCCGGGGTGGCGGTCGGAACCAAGGTCCGGGGTGGGGGTCGGAACCAAGGTCCGGGGTGGCGGTCGGAACCAAGGTCCGGGGTGGCGTTCGGAACCAAGGTCCGGGGTGGCGGTCGGAACCAAGGTCCGGGGTGGCGGTCGGAACCAAGGTCCGGGGTGGCGGTCGGAACCAAGGTCCGGGGTGGCGGTCGGAACCAAGGTCCGGGGTGGCGGTCGGAACCAAGGTCCGGGGTGGCGGTCGGAACAAAGGTCCGGGGTGGCGGTCGGAACCAAGGTCCGGGGTGGCGGTCGGGACCACGGTCCGGGGTGGCGGTCGGGACCAAGGTCCGTGGTGGCGGTCGGGACCAAGGTCCGGGGTGGCGGTCGGGACCAAGGTCCGGGGTGGCGGTCGGGACCAAGGTCCGGGGTGGCGGTCGGGACCAAGGTCCGGGGTGGCGGTCGGGACCAAGGTCCGGGGTGGCGGTCGGGACCAAGGTCCGGGGTGGCGGTCGGGACCAAGGTCCGGGGTGGCGGTCGGGACCAAGGTCCGGGGTGTCGGTCGGGACCAAGGTCCGGGGTGGCGGTCGGGGGACAAAGTTCCGGGGTGGCGGTCGGGACCAAGGTCCGGGGTGGCGGTCGGGACCAAGGTCCGGGGTGGCGGTCGGAACCAAGGTCCGGGGTGGCGGTCGGAACCAAGGTCCGGGGTGGCGGTCGGGACCAAGGTCCGGGGTGGCGGTCGGGACCAAGGTCCGGGGTGGCGGTCGGGACCAAGGTCCGGGGTGGCGGTCGGGACCAAGGTCCGGGGTGGCGGTCGGGACAAAGGTCCGGGGTGGCGGTCGGGACAAAGGTCCGGGGTGGCGGTCGGGACCAAGGTCCGGGGTGGCGGTCGGGACCAAGGTCCGGGGTGGCGGTCGGGACCAAGGTCCGGGGTGGCGGTCGGGACCAAGGTCCGGGGTGGCGGTCGGGACCAAGGTCCGGGGTGGCGGTCGGGACCAAGGTCCGGGGTGGCGGTCGGGACCAAGGTCCGGGGTGGCGGTCGGGGCGGTCGACCAAGGTCCGGGGTGGCGGTCGGAACCAAGGTCCGGGGTGGCGGTCGGAACCAAGGTCCGGGTGGCGGTCGGGAACCAAGGTCCGGGGTGGCGGTCGGAACCAAGGTCCGGGGTGGCGGTCGGGACCAAGGTCCGGGGTGGCGGTCGGAACCAAGGTCCGGGGTGGCGGTCGGAACCAAGGTCCGGGGTGGCGGTCGGAACCAAGGTCCGGGGTGGCGGTCGGAACCAAGGTCCGGGGTGGCGGTCGGAACCAAGGTCCGGGGTGGCGGTCGGGAACCAAGGTCCGGGGTGGCGGTCGGAACCAAGGTCCGGGGTGGCGGTCGGAACCAAGGTCCGGGGTGGCGGTCGGAACCAAGGTCCGGGGTGGCGGTCGGAACCAAGGTCCGGGGTGGCGGTCCTTAGGAACCAAGGTCCGGGGTGGCGGTCGGAACCAAGGTCCGGGGTGGCGGTCGGAACCAAGGTCCGGGGTGGCGGTCGGAACCAAGGTCCGGGGTGGCGGTCGGAACCAAGGTCCGGGGTGGCGGTCGGAACCAAGGTCCGGGGTGGCGGTCGGAACCAAGGTCCGGGTGGGCGGTCGGAACCAAGGTCCGGGGTGGCGGTCGGGACCAAGGTCCGGGGTGGCGGTCGGGACCAAGGTCCGGGGTGGCGGTCGGGACCAAGGTCCGGGGTGGCGGTCGGGACCAAGGTCCGGGGTGGCGGTCGGACCAAGGTCCGGGTGGCGGTCGGGACCAAGGTCCGGGGTGGCGGTCGGGACCAAGGTCCGGGGTGGCGGTCGGGACCAAGGTCCGGGGTGGCGGTCACCAACCAGTCGGGACCAAGGTCCGGGGTGGCGGTCGGGACCAAGGTCCGGGGTGGCGGTCGGAACCAAGGTCCGGGGTGGCGGTCGGAACCAAGGTCCGGGCGGCGGTCGGAACCAAGGTCCGGGGTGGCGGTCGGAACCAAGGTCCGGGGTGGCGGTCGGAACCAAGGTCCGGGGTGGCGGTCGGAACCAAGGTCCGGGGTGGCGGTCGGAACCAAGGTCCGGGGTGGCGGTCGGAAACAAGGTCCGGGTGGCGGTCGGAACCAACGTCCGGGTGGCGGTCGGAACCAAGGTCCGGGGTGGCGGTCGGAACCAAGGTCCGGGGTGGCGGTCGGAAAAGGTCCGGGGTGGGGGTCGGAACCAAGGTCCGGGGGTGGCGGTCGGAACCAAGGTCCGGGGTGGCGTTCGGAACCAAGGTCCGGGGTGGCGGTCGGAACCAAGGTCCGGGGTGGCGGTCGGAACCAAGGTCCGGGGTGGCGGTCGGAACCAAGGTCCGGGTGGCGGTCGGAACCAAGGTCCGGGGTGGCGGTCGGAACCAAGGTCCGGGGTGGCGGTCGGAACAAAGGGTCCGGGGTGGCGGTCGGGACCAAGGTCCGGGGTGGCGGTCGGGACCAAGGTCCGGGGGTGGCGGTCGGGACCAAGGTCCGTGGTGGCGGTCGGGACCAAGGTCCGGGGTGGCGGTCGGGACCAAGGTCCGGGGTGGCGGTCGGGACCAAGGTCGGGGTGGCGGTCGGGACCAAGGTCCGGGGTGGCGGTCGGGACCAAGGTCCGGGGTGGCGGTCGGGACCAAGGTCTGGGGTGGCGGTCGGGACCAAGGTCCGGGGTGGCGGTCGGGACCAAGGTCCGGGGTGGCGGTCGGGACCAAGGTCCGGGGTGGCGGTCGGGACAAAGTTCCGGGGTGGCGGTCGGGACCAAGGTCCGGGGTGGCGGTCGGGACCAAGGTCCGGGGTGGCGGTCGGGACCAAGGTCCGGGGTGGCGGTCGAGACCAAGGTCCGGGGTGGCGGTCGGGACCAAGGTCCGGGGTGGCGGTCGGGACCAAGGTCCGGGGTGGCGGTCGGGACCAAGGTCCGGGGTGGCGGTCGGGACCAAGGTCCGGGGTGGCGGTCGGGACCAAGGTCCGGGGTGGCGGTCGGGATCAAGGTCCGGGGTGGCGGTCGGAACCAAGGTCCAGGGTGGCGGTCGGAACCAAGGTCCGGGGTGGCGGTCGGAACGAAGGTCCGGGGTGGCGGTCGGAACCAAGGTCCGGGGTGGCGGTCGGAACCAAGGTCCGGGGTGGCGGTCGGAACCAAGGTCCGGGGTGGCGGTCGGAACCAAGGTCCGGGGTGGCGGTCGGAACCAAGGTCCGGGGTGGCGGTCGGAACCAAGGTCCGGGGTGCCGGTCGGAACCAAGGTCCGGGGTGGCGGTCGGAACCAAGGTCCGGGGTGGCGGTCGGAATCAAGGTCCGGGGTGGCGGTCGGGACCAAGGTCCGGGGTGGCGGTCGGAACCAAGGTCCGGGGTGGCGGTCGGAACCAAGGTCCGGGGTGGCGGTCGGAACCCAAGGTCCGGGGTGGCGGTCGGAACCAAGGTCCGGGGTGGCGGTCGGAACCAAGGTCCGGGGTGGCGGTCGGAACCAAGGTCCGGGTGGCGGTCGGAACCAAGGTCCGGGGTGGCGGTCGGAACCAAGGTCCTGGGTGGCGGTCGGGACCAAGGTCTGGGGTGGCGGTCGGGACCAAGGTCCGGGGTGGCGGTCGGGACCAAGGTCCGGGGTGGCGGTCGGAACCAAGTATCGGGGTGGCGGTCCGAACCAAGGTTCAGGCTGGCGGTCGGAACCAAGATCCGGGGTGGCGGGCGGAACCAAAGTCCGGGTTCGCGTTTGGAACAAAGGTCCGACGTGGCGGTCGGAACCAAGGTCCGTGGTGGCGGTCGGAACCAAGGTCCGGGGTGGCGGTCGGAAACAAGGTCTGGGGTGGCGGTCGGAACCAACGTCCGGGGTGGCGGTCGGAACCAAGGTCCGGGGTGGCGGTCGGAACCAAGGTCCGGGGTGGCGGTCGGAACCAAGGTCCGGGGTGGCGGTCGGAACCAAGGTCCGGGGTGGCGGTCGGAACCAAGGTCCGGGGTGGCGGTCGGAACCAAGGTCCGGGGTGGCGGTCGGAACCAAGGTCCGGGGTGGCGGTCGGAACCAAGGTCCGGGGTGGCGGTCGGAACCAAGGTCCGGGGTGGCGGTCGGAACCAAGGTCCGGGGTGGCGGTCGGAACCAAGGTCCGGGGTGGCGGTCGGAACCAAGGTCCGGGGTGGCGGTCGGAACCAAGGTCCGGGGTGGCGGTCGGAACAAAGGTGGAGGTGGCGGTCAGAACCAAGGTCCGAGGTGGTGGTCAGAACTAAGGTCCGGGGTGGCGGTCGGTCCCAAAATCCGGGGGGGCAGTCGATACCACGGTCCGGCGTGGCGGTCGGAACCAAGGTCCGGGGTGGCGGTCGGAACCAAGTATCGGGGTGGCGGTCCGAACCAAGGTTCAGGCTGGGGGTCGGACCCAAGATCCGGGGTGGCGGGCGGAACCAAAGTCCGGGTTCGCGTTCGGAACAAAGGTCCGACGTGGCGGTCGGAACCAAGGTCCGTGGTGGCGGTCGGAACCAAGGTCCGGGGTGGCGGTCGGGACCAAGGTCCGGGGTGGCGGTCGGGACCAAGGTCCGGGGTGGCGGTCGGGACCAAGGTCCGGGGTGGCGGTCGGGACCAAGGTCCGGGGTGGCGGTCGGGACCAAGGTCCGGGGTGGCGGTCGGGACAAAGGTCCGGGGTGGCGGTCGGGACCAAGGTCCGGGGTGGCGGTCGGGACCAAGGTCCGGGGTGGCGGTCGAGACCAAGGTCCGGGGTGGCGGTCGGGACCAAGGTCCGGGGTGGCGGTCGGGACCAAGGTCCGGGGTGGCGGTCGGGACCAAGGTCCGGGGTGGCGGTCGGTACCAAGGTCCGGGGTGGCGGTCGGTACCAAGGTCCGGGGTGGCGGTCGGGACCAAGGTCCGGGGTGGCGGTCGGATCCAAGGTCCGGGGTGGCGGTCGGAACCAAGGTCCGGGGTGGTGGTCGGAACCAAGGTCCGGGGTGGCGGTCGGGACCAAGGTCCGGGGTGGCGGTCGGGACCAAAGTCCGGGGTGGCGGTCGGGACCAAGGTCCGGGGTGGCGGTCGGGACCAAGGTCCGGGGTGGCGGTCGGGACCAAGGTCCGGGGTGGCGGTCGGGACCAAGGTCCGGGGTGGCGGTCGGGACCAAGGTCCGGGGTGGCGGTCGGAACCAAGGTCCGGGGTGGCGGTCGGAACCAAGGTCCGGGGTGGGGGTCGGAACCAAGGTCCGGGGTGGCGGTCGGAACCAAGGTCCGGGGTGGCGGTCGGAACCAAGGTCCGGGGTGGCGGTCGGAACCAAGGTCCGGGGTGGCGGTCGGAAACAAGGTCCGGTGTGGCGGTCGGAACCAACGTCCGGGGTGGCGGTCGGAACCAAGGTCCGGGGTGGCGGTCGGAACCAAGGTCCGGGGTGGCGGTCGGAACCAAGGTCCGGGGTGGGGGTCGGAACCAAGGTCCGGGGTGGCGGTCGGAACCAAGGTCCGGGGTGGCGGTCGGAACCAAGGTCCGGGGTGGCGGTCGGAACCAAGGTCCGGGGTGGCGGTCGGAACCAAGGTCCGGGGTGGCGGTCGGAACCAAGGTCCGGGGTGGCGGTCGGAACCAAGGTCCGGGGTGGCGGTCGGAACCAAGGTCCGGGGTGGCGGTCGGAACCAAGGTCCGGGGTGGCGGTCGGAACCAAGGTCCGGGGTGGCGGTCGGAACCAAGGTCCGGGGTGGCGGTCGGAACCAAGGTCCGGGGTGGCGGTCGGAACCAAGGTCCGGGGTGGCGGTCGGAACCAAGGTCCGGGGTGGCGGTCGGAACCAAGGTCCGGGGTGGCGGTCGGAACCAAGGTCCGGGGTGGCGGTCGGAACCAAGGTCCGGGGTGGCGGTCGGAACCAAGGTCCGGGGTGGCGGTCGGAACCAAGGTCCTGGGTGGCGGTCGGAACCAAGGTCCGGGGTGGCGGTCGGAACCAAGGTCCGGGGTGACGGTCGGAACCAAGGTCCGGGGTGGCGGTCGGAACCAAGGTCCGGGGTGGCGGTCGGGACCAAGGTCCGGGGTGGCGGTCGGGACCAAGGTCTGGGGTGGCGGTCGGGACCAAGGTCCGGGGTGGCGGTCAGGACCAAGGTCCGGGGTGGCGGTCGGAACCAAGTATCGGGGTGGCGGTCCGAACCAAGGTTCAGGCTGGCGGTCGGAACCAAGATCCGGGGTGGCGGGCGGAACCAAAGTCCGGGTTCGCGTTTGGAACAAAGGTCCGACGTGGCGGTCGGAACCAAGGTCCGTGGTGGCGGTCGGAACCAAGGTCCGGGGTGGCGGTCGGAAACAAGGTCTGGGGTGGCGGTCGGAACCAACGTCCGGGGTGGCGGTCGGAACCAAGGTCCGGGGTGGCGGTCGGAACCAAGGTCCGGGGTGGCGGTCGGAACCAAGGTCCGGGGTGGCGGTCGGAACCAAGGTCCGGGGTGGCGGTCGGAACCAAGGTCCGGGGTGGCGGTCGGAACCAAGGTCCGGGGTGGCGGTCGGAACCAAGGTCCGGGGTGGCGGTCGGAACCAAGGTCCGGGGTGGCGGTCGGAACCAAGGTCCGGGGTGGCGGTCGGAACCAAGGTCCGGGGTGGCGGTCGGAACCAAGGTCCGGGGTGGCGGTCGGAACCAAGGTCCGGGGTGGCGGTCGGAACCAAGGTCCGGGGTGGCGGTCGGGACCAAGGTCCGGGGTGGCGGTCGGGACCAAGGTCCGGGGTGGCGGTCGGGACCAAGGTCCGGGGTGGCGGTCGGGACCAAGGTCCGGGGTGGCGGTCGGGACCAAGGTCCGGGGTGGCGGTCGGGACCAAGGTCCGGGGTGGCGGTCGGGACCAAGGTCCGGGGTGGCGGTCGGGACCAAGGTCCGGGGTGGCGGTCGGGACCAAGGTCCGGGGTGGCGGTCGGGACCAAGGTCCGGGGTGGCGGTCGGGACCAAGGTCCGGGGTGGCGGTCGGGACCAAGGTCCGGGGTGGCGGTCGGGACCAAGGTCCGGGGTGGCGGTCGGGACCAAGGTCCGGGGTGGCGGTCGGGACCAAGGTCCGGGGTGGCGGTCGGGACCAAGGTCCGGGGTGGCGGTCGGGACCAAGGTCCGGGGTGGCGGTCGGAACCAAGGTCCGGGGTGGCGGTCGGAACCAAGGTCCGGGCGGCGGTCGGAACCAAGGTCCGGGGTGGCGGTCGGAACCAAGGTCCGGGGTGGCGGTCGGGACCAAGGTCCGGGGTGGCGGTCGGAACCAAGGTCCGGGGTGGCGGTCGGAACCAAGGTCCGGGGTGGCGGTCGGAACCAAGGTCCGGGGTGGCGGTCGGAAACAAGGTCCGGGGTGGCGGTCGGAACCAACGTCCGGGGTGGCGGTCGGAACCAAGGTCCGGGGTGGCGGTCGGAACCAAGGTCCGGGGTGGCGGTCGGAACCAAGGTCCGGGGTGGCGGTCGGAACCAAGGTCCGGGGTGGCGGTCGGAACCAAGGTCCGGGGTGGCGGTCGGAACCAAGGTCCGGGGTGGCGGTCGGAACCAAGGTCCGGGGTGGCGGTCGGAACCAAGGTCCGGGGTGGCGGTCGGAACCAAGGTCCGGGGTGGCGGTCGGAACCAAGGTCCGGGGTGGCGGTCGGAACCAAGGTCCGGGGTGGCGGTCGGAACCAAGGTCCGGGGTGGCGGTCGGAACAAAGGTCCGGGGTGGCGGTCGGAACCAAGGTCCGGGGTGGCGGTCGGGACCAAGGTCCGGGGTGGCGGTCGGGACCAAGGTCCGGGGTGGCGGTCGGGACCAAGGTCCGGGGTGGCGGTCGGGACCAAGGTCCGGGGTGGCGGTCGGGACCAAGGTCCGGGGTGGCGGTCGGGACCAAGGTCCGGGGTGGCGGTCGGGACCAAGGTCCGGGGTGGCGGTCGGGACCAAGGTCCGGGGTGGCGGTCGGGACCAAGGTCCGGGGTGGCGGTCGGGACCAAGGTCCGGGGTGGCGGTCGGGACAAAGTTCCGGGGTGGCGGTCGGGACCAAGGTCCGGGGTGGCGGTCGGGACCAAGGTCCGGGGTGGCGGTCGGGACCAAGGTCCGGGGTGGCGGTCGGGACCAAGGTCCGGGGTGGCGGTCGGGACCAAGGTCCGGGGTGGCGGTCGGGACCAAGGTCCGGGGTGGCGGTCGGGACCAAGGTCCGGGGTGGCGGTCGGAACGAAGGTCCGGGGTGGCGGTCGGAACCAAGGTCCGGGGTGGCGGTCGGAACCAAGGTCCGGGGTGGCGGTCGGAACCAAGGTCCGGGGTGGCGGTCGGAACCAAGGTCCGGGGTGGCGGTCGGAACCAAGGTCCGGGGTGGCGGTCGGAACCAAGGTCCGGGGTGGCGGTCGGAACCAAGGTCCGGGTTGGCGGTCGGAACCAAGGTCCGGGGTGGCGGTCGGAACCAAGGTCCGGGGTGGCGGTCGGAACCAAGGTCCGGGGTGGCGGTCGGAACCAAGGTCCGGGGTGGCGGTCGGAACCAAGGTCCGGGGTGGCGGTCGGAATCAAGGTGCGGGGTGGCGGTCGGAACCAAGGTCCGGGGTGGCGGTCGGAACCAAGGTCCGGGGTGGCGGTCGGAACCAAGGTCCGGGGTGGCGGTCGGAACCAAGGTCCGGGGTGGCGGTCGGAACCAAGGTCCGGGGTGGCGGTCGGAACCAAGGTCCGGGGTGGCGGTCGGAACCAAGGTCCGGGGTGGCGGTCGGAACCAAGGTCCGGGGTGGCGGTCGGAACCAAGGTCCGGGGTGGCGGTCGGAACCAAGGTCCGGGGTGGCGGTCGGAACCAAGGTCCGGGGTGGCGGTCGGAACCAAGGTCCTGGGTGGCGGTCGGAACCAAGGTCCGGGGTGGCGGTCGGAACCAAGGTCCGGGGTGACGGTCGGAACCAAGGTCCGGGGTGGCGGTCGGAACCAAGGTCCGGGGTGGCGGTCGGGACCAAGGTCCGGGGTGGCGGTCGGGACCTAGGTCTGGGGTGGCGGTCGGGACCAAGGTCCGGGGTGGCGGTCGGGACCAAGGTCCGGGGTGGCGGTCCGAACCAAGGTCCGGGGTGGCGGTCCGAACCAAGGTCCGGGGTGGCGGTCCGAACCAAGGTCCGGGGTGGCGGTCGGAACCAAGGTCCGGGGTGGCGGTCGGAACCAAGGTCCGGGGTGGCGGTCGGAACAAAGGTGGAGGTGGCGGTCAGAACCAAGGTCCGAGGTGGTGGTCAGAACTAAGGTCCGGGGTGGCGGTCGGTCCCAAAATCCGGGGGGGCAGTCGATACCACGGTCCGGCGTGGCGGTCGGAACCAAGGTCCGGGGTGGCGGTCGGAACCAAGTATCGGGGTGGCGGTCCGAACCAAGGTTCAGGCTGGGGGTCGGACCCAAGATCCGGGGTGGCGGGCGGAACCAAAGTCCGGGTTCGCGTTCGGAACAAAGGTCCGACGTGGCGGTCGGAACCAAGGTCCGGGGTGGCGGTCGGAACCAAGGTCCGGGGTGGCGGTCGGAACAAAGGTCCGGGGTGGCGGTCGGAACCAAGGTCCGGGGTGGCGGTCGGGACCAAGGTCCGGGGTGGCGGTCGGGACCAAGGTCCGGGGTGGCGGTCGGGACCAAGGTCCGGGGTGGCGGTCGGGACCAAGGTCCGGGGTGGCGGTCGGGACCAAGGTCCGGGGTGGCGGTCGGGACCAAGGTCCGGGGTGGCGGTCGGGACCAAGGTCCGGGGTGGCGGTCGGGACCAAGGTCCGGGGTGGCGGTCGGGACCAAGGTCCGGGGTGGCGGTCGGGACCAAGGTCCGGGGTGGCGGTCGGGACAAAGTTCCGGGGTGGCGGTCGGGACCAAGGTCCGGGGTGGCGGTCGGGACCAAGGTCCGGGGTGGCGGTCGGGACCAAGGTCCGGGGTGGCGGTCGGGACCAAGGTCCGGGGTGGCGGTCGGGACCAAGGTCCGGGGTGGCGGTCGGGACCAAGGTCCGGGGTGGCGGTCGGGACCAAGGTCCGGGGTGGCGGTCGGAACGAAGGTCCGGGGTGGCGGTCGGAACCAAGGTCCGGGGTGGCGGTCGGAACCAAGGTCCGGGGTGGCGGTCGGAACCAAGGTCCGGGGTGGCGGTCGGAACCAAGGTCCGGGGTGGCGGTCGGAACCAAGGTCCGGGGTGGCGGTCGGAACCAAGGTCCGGGGTGGCGGTCGGAACCAAGGTCCGGGGTGGCGGTCGGAACCAAGGTCCGGGGTGGCGGTCGGAACCAAGGTCCGGGGTGGCGGTCGGAACCAAGGTCCGGGGTGGCGGTCGGAACCAAGGTCCGGGGTGGCGGTCGGAACCAAGGTCCGGGGTGGCGGTCGGAATCAAGGTGCGGGGTGGCGGTCGGAACCAAGGTCCGGGGTGGCGGTCGGAACCAAGGTCCGGGGTGGCGGTCGGAACCAAGGTCCGGGGTGGCGGTCGGAACCAAGGTCCGGGGTGGCGGTCGGAACCAAGGTCCGGGGTGGCGGTCGGAACCAAGGTCCGGGGTGGCGGTCGGAACCAAGGTCCGGGGTGGCGGTCGGAACCAAGGTCCGGGGTGGCGGTCGGAACCAAGGTCCGGGGTGGCGGTCGGAACCAAGGTCCGGGGTGGCGGTCGGAACCAAGGTCCGGGGTGGCGGTCGGAACCAAGGTCCTGGGTGGCGGTCGGAACCAAGGTCCGGGGTGGCGGTCGGAACCAAGGTCCGGGGTGACGGTCGGAACCAAGGTCCGGGGTGGCGGTCGGAACCAAGGTCCGGGGTGGCGGTCGGGACCAAGGTCCGGGGTGGCGGTCGGGACCTAGGTCTGGGGTGGCGGTCGGGACCAAGGTCCGGGGTGGCGGTCGGGACCAAGGTCCGGGGTGGCGGTCCGAACCAAGGTCCGGGGTGGCGGTCCGAACCAAGGTCCGGGGTGGCGGTCCGAACCAAGGTCCGGGGTGGCGGTCGGAACCAAGGTCCGGGGTGGCGGTCGGAACCAAGGTCCGGGGTGGCGGTCGGAACAAAGGTGGAGGTGGCGGTCAGAACCAAGGTCCGAGGTGGTGGTCAGAACTAAGGTCCGGGGTGGCGGTCGGTCCCAAAATCCGGGGGGGCAGTCGATACCACGGTCCGGCGTGGCGGTCGGAACCAAGGTCCGGGGTGGCGGTCGGAACCAAGTATCGGGGTGGCGGTCCGAACCAAGGTTCAGGCTGGGGGTCGGACCCAAGATCCGGGGTGGCGGGCGGAACCAAAGTCCGGGTTCGCGTTCGGAACAAAGGTCCGACGTGGCGGTCGGAACCAAGGTCCGTGGTGGCGGTCGGAACCAAGGTCCGGGGTGGCGGTCGGGACCAAGGTCCGGGGTGGCGGTCGGGACCAAGGTCCGGGGTGGCGGTCGGGACCAAGGTCCGGGGTGGCGGTCGGGACCAAGGTCCGGGGTGGCGGTCGGGACCAAGGTCCGGGGTGGCGGTCGGGACAAAGGTCCGGGGTGGCGGTCGGGACCAAGGTCCGGGGTGGCGGTCGGGACCAAGGTCCGGGGTGGCGGTCGAGACCAAGGTCCGGGGTGGCGGTCGGGACCAAGGTCCGGGGTGGCGGTCGGGACCAAGGTCCGGGGTGGCGGTCGGGACCAAGGTCCGGGGTGGCGGTCGGTACCAAGGTCCGGGGTGGCGGTCGGTACCAAGGTCCGGGGTGGCGGTCGGGACCAAGGTCCGGGGTGGCGGTCGGATCCAAGGTCCGGGGTGGCGGTCGGAACCAAGGTCCGGGGTGGCGGTCGGAACCAAGGTCCGGGGTGGCGGTCGGGACCAAGGTCCGGGGTGGCGGTCGGGACCAAAGTCCGGGGTGGCGGTCGGGACCAAGGTCCGGGGTGGCGGTCGGGACCAAGGTCCGGGGTGGCGGTCGGGACCAAGGTCCGGGGTGGCGGTCGGGACCAAGGTCCGGGGTGGCGGTCGGGACCAAGGTCCGGGGTGGCGGTCGGAACCAAGGTCCGGGGTGGCGGTCGGAACCAAGGTCCGGGGTGGGGGTCGGAACCAAGGTCCGGGGTGGCGGTCGGAACCAAGGTCCGGGGTGGCGGTCGGAACCAAGGTCCGGGGTGGCGGTCGGAACCAAGGTCCGGGGTGGCGGTCGGAAACAAGGTCCGGTGTGGCGGTCGGAACCAACGTCCGGGGTGGCGGTCGGAACCAAGGTCCGGGGTGGCGGTCGGAACCAAGGTCCGGGGTGGCGGTCGGAACCAAGGTCCGGGGTGGGGGTCGGAACCAAGGTCCGGGGTGGCGGTCGGAACCAAGGTCCGGGGTGGCGGTCGGAACCAAGGTCCGGGGTGGCGGTCGGAACCAAGGTCCGGGGTGGCGGTCGGAACCAAGGTCCGGGGTGGCGGTCGGAACCAAGGTCCGGGGTGGCGGTCGGAACCAAGGTCCGGGGTGGCGGTCGGAACCAAGGTCCGGGGTGGCGGTCGGAACCAAGGTCCGGGGTGGCGGTCGGAACCAAGGTCCGGGGTGGCGGTCGGAACCAAGGTCCGGTGTGGCGGTCGGGACCAAGGTCCGGGGTGGCGGTCGGGAACAAGGTCCGGGGTGGCGGTCGGGACCAAGGTCCGGGGTGGCGGTCGGGACCAAGGTCCGGGGTGGCGGTCGGGACCAAGGTCCGGGGTGGCGGTCGGGACCAAGGTCCGGGGTGGCGGTCGGGACCAAGGTCCGGGGTGGCGGTCGGGACCAAGGTCCGGGGTGGCGGTCGGGACCAAGGTCCGGGGTGGCGGTCGGGACCAAGGTCCGGGGTGGCGGTCGGGACAAACCAAGGTCCGGGGTGGCGGTCGGGACAAAGGTCCGGGTGGCGGTCGGGACCAAGTCCGGGGTGGCGGTCGGACCGGTCCGGGGTGGCGGTCGGGACCAAGGTCCGGGGTGGCGGTCGGGACCAAGGTCCGGGGTGGCGGTCGGCACCAAGGTCCGGGGTGGCGGTCGGGACCAAGGTCCGGGGTGGCGGTCGGGACCAAGGTCCGGGGTGGCGGTCGGGACCAAGGTCCGGGGTGGCGGTCGGGACCAAGGTCCGGGGTGGCGGTCGGCACCAAGGTCCGGGGTGGCGGTCGGGAACCAAGGTCCGGGGTGGCGGTCGGAACCAAGGTCCGGGGTGGCGGTCGGAACCAAGGTCCGGGGTGGCGGTCGGAACCAAGGTCCGGGGTGGCGGTCGGAACCAAGGTCCGGGGTGGCGGTCGGAACCAAGGTCCGGGGTGGCGGTCGGAACCAAGGTCCGGGGTGGCGGTCGGAACCAAGGTCCGGGGTGGCGGTCGGAACCAAGGTCCGGGGTGGCGGTCGGAACCAAGGTCCGGGGTGGCGGTCGGAATCAAGGTCCGGGGTGGCGGTCGGAACCAAGGTCCGGGGTGGCGGTCGGAACCAAGGTCCAGGGTGGCGGTCGGAACCAAGGTCCGGGGTGGCGGTCGGAACCAAGGTCCGGGGTGGCGGTCGGAACCAAGGTCCGGGGTGGCGGTCGGAACCAAGGTCCGGGGTGGCGGTCGGAACCAAGGTCCGGGGTGGCGGTCGGAACCAAGGTCCGGGGTGGCGGTCGGAACCAAGGTCCGGGGTGGCGGTCGGAACCAAGGTCCGGGGTGGCGGTCGGAACCAAGGTCCGGGGTGGCGGTCGGAACCAAGGTCCGGGGTGGCAGTCGGAACCAAGGTCCTGGGTGGCGGTCGGAACCAAGGTCCGGGGTGGCGGTCGGAACCAAGGTCCGGGGTGGCGGTCGGAACCAAGGTCCGGGGTGGCGGTCGGGACCAAGGTCCGGGGTGGCGGTCGGGACCAAGGTCTGGGGTGGCGGTCGGGACCAAGGTCCGGAGTGGCGGTCGGGACCAAGGTCCGGGGTGGCGGTCCGAACCAAGGTCCGGGGTGGCGGACCGAACCAAGGTCCGGGGTGGCGGTCCGAACCAAGGTCCGGGGTGGCGGTCGGAACCAAGGTCCGGGGTGGCGGTCGGAACCAAGGTCCGGGGTGGCGGTCGGAACCAAAGTCCGGGTTCGCGTTTGGAACAAAGGTCCGACGTGGCGGTCGGAACAAAGGTCCGACGTGGCGGTCGGAACCAAGGTCCGGAGTGGCGGTCGGGACCAAGGTCCGGGGTGGCGGTCCGAACCAAGGTCCGGGGTGGCGGACCGAACCAAGGTCCGGGGTGGCGGTCCGAACCAAGGTCCGGGGTGGCGGTCGGAACCAAGGTCCGGGGTGGCGGTCGGAACCAAGGTCCGGGGTGGCGGTCGGAACCAAAGTCCGGGTTCGCGTTTGGAACAAAGGTCCGACGTGGCTGTCGGAACAAAGGTCCGACGTGGCGGTCGGAACCAAGGTCCGGGGTGGCTGTCGGAAACAAGGTCCGGGGTGGCGGTCGGAACCAACGTCCGGGGTGGCGGTCGGAACCAAGGTCCGGGGTGGCGGTCGGAACCAAGGTCCGGGGTGGCGGTCGGACCCAAGGTCCGGGGTGGCGGTCGGAACCAAGGTCCGGGATGGCGGTCGGAACCAAGGTCCGGGGTGGCGGTCGGAACCAAGGTCCGGGGTGGCGGTCGGAACCAAGGTCCGGGGTGGCGGTCGGGACCAAGGTCCGGGGTGGCGGTCGGGACCAAGGTCCGGGGTGGCGGTCGGGACCAAGGTCCGGGGTGGCGGTCGGAACAAAGGTGGAGGTGGCGGTCAGAACCAAGGTCCGAGGTGGTGGTCAGAACTAAGGTCCGGGGTGGCGGTCGGTCCCAAAATCCGGGGGGCAGTCGATACCACGGTCCGGCGTGGCGGTCGGAACCAAGGTCCGGGGTGGCGGTCGGAACCAAGTATCGGGGTGGCGGTCCGAACCAAGGTTCAGGCTGGCGGTCGGACCCAAGATCCGGGGTGGCGGGCGGAACCAAAGTCCGGGTTCGCGTTTGGAACAAAGGTCCGACGTGGCGGTCGGAACCAAGGTCCGTGGTGGCGGACGGAACCAAGGTCCGGGGTGGCGGTCGGAAACAAGGTCCGGGGTGGCGGTCGGAAACAAGGTCCGGGGTGGCGGTCGGAACCAAGGTCCGGGGTGGCGGTCGGAACCAAGGTCCGGGGTGGCGGTCGGAACCAAGGTCCGGGGTGGCGGTCGGAACCAAGGTCCGGGGTGGCGGTCGGAACCAAGGTCCGGGGTGGCGGTCGGAACCAAGGTCCGGGGTGGCGGTCGGAACCAAGGTCCGGGGTGGCGGTCGGAACCAAGGTCCGGGGTGGCGGTCGGAACCAAGGTCCGGGGTGGCGGTCGGAACCAAGGTCCGGGGTGGCGGTCGGGACCAAGGTCCGGGGTGGCGGTCGGGACCAAGGTCCGGGGTGGCGGTCGGGACCAAGGTCCGGGGTGGCGGTCGGGACCAAGGTCCGGGGTGGCGGTCGGGACCAAGGTCCGGGGTGGCGGTCGGGACCAAGGTCCGGGGTGGCGGTCGGGACCAAGGTCCGGGGTGGCGGTCGGGACCAAGGTCCGGGGTGGCGGTCGGGACCAAGGTCCGGGGTGGCGGTCGGGACCAAGGTCCGGGGTGGCGGTCGGGACCAAGGTCCGGGGTGGCGGTCGGGACCAAGGTCCGGGGTGGCGGTCGGGACCCAGGTCCGGGGTGGCGGTCGGGACCAAGGTCCGGGGTGGCGGTCGGGACCAAGGTCCGGGGTGGCGGTCGGGACCAAGGTCCGGGGTGGCGGTCGGGACCAAGGTCCGGGGTGGCGGTCGGGACCAAGGTCCGGGGTGGCGGTCGGGACCAAGGTCCGGGGTGGCGGTCGGGACCAAGGTCCGGGGTGGCGGTCGGGACCAAGGTCCGGGGTGGCGGTCGGGACCAAGGTCCGGGGTGGCGGTCGGGACCAAGGTCCGGGGTGGCGGTCGGGACCAAGGTCCGGGGTGGCGGTCGGAACCAAGGTCCGGGGTCGCGGTCGGAACCAAGGTCCGGGGTGGCGGTCGGAACCAAGGTCCGGGGTGGGGGTCGGAACCAAGGTCCGGGGTGGCGGTCGGAACCAAGGTCCGGGGTGGCGGTCGGAACCAAGGTCCGGGGTGGCGGTCGGAACCAAGGTCCGGGGTGGCGGTCGGAAACAAGGTCCGGTGTGGCGGTCGGAACCAACGTCCGGGGTGGCGGTCGGAACCAAGGTCCGGGGTGGCGGTCGGAACCAAGGTCCGGGGTGGCGGTCGGAACCAAGGTCCGGGGTGGCGGTCGGAACCAAGGTCCGGGGTGGCGGTCGGAACCAAGGTCCGGGGTGGCGGTCGGAACCAAGGTCCGGGGTGGCGGTCGGAACCAAGGTCCGGGGTGGCGGTCGGAACCAAGGTCCGGGGTGGCGGTCGGGACCAAGGTCCGGGGTGGCGGTCGGGACCAAGGTCCGGGGTGGCGGTCGGGACCAAGGTCCGGGGTGGCGGTCGGGACCAAGGTCCGGGGTGGCGGTCGGGACCAAGGTCCGGGGTGGCGGTCGGGACCAAGGTCCGGGGTGGCGGTCGGGACCAAGGTCCGGGGTGGCGGTCGGGACCAAGGTCCGGGGTGGCGGTCGGGACCAAGGTCCGGGGAGGCGGTCGGGACCAAGGTCCGGGGTGGCGGTCGGGACCAAGGTCCGGGGTGGCGGTCGGGACCAAGGTCCGGGGTGGCGGTCGGGACCAAGGTCCGGGGTGGCGGTCGGGACCAAGGTCCGGGGTGGCGGTCGGAACCAAGGTCCGGGGTGGCGGTCGGAACCAAGGTCCGGGGTGGCGGTCGGAACCAAAGTCCGGGTTCGCGTTTGGAACAAAGGTCCGACGTGGCGGTCGGAACCAAGGTCCGTGGTGGCGGTCGGAAGCAAGGTCCGGGGTGGCGGTCGGAAACAAGGTCCGGGGTGGCGGTCGGAACCAACGTCCGGGGTGGCGGTCGGAACCAAGGTCCGGGGTGGCGGTCGGAACCAAGGTCTGTGGTGGCGGTCGGAACCAAGGTCCGGGGTGGCGGTCGGAACCAAGGTCCGGGGTGGCGGTCGGAACCAAGGTCCGGGGTGGCGGTCGGAACCAAGGTCCGGGGTGGCGGTCGGAACCAAGGTCCGGGGTGGCGGTCGGGACCAAGGTCCGGGGTGGCGGTCGGGACCAAGGTCCGGGGTGGCGGTCGGGACCAAGGTCCGGGGTGGCGGTCGGGACCAAGGTCCGGGGTGGCGGTCGGGACCAAGGTCCGGGGTGGCGGTCGGGACCAAGGTCCGGGGTGGCGGTCGGGACCAAGGTCCGGGGTGGCGGTCGGGACCAAGGTCCGGGGTGGCGGTCGGGACCAAGGTCCGGGGAGGCGGTCGGGACCAAGGTCCGGGGTGGCGGTCGGGACCAAGGTCCGGGGTGGCGGTCGGGACCAAGGTCCGGGGTGGCGGTCGGGACCAAGGTCCGGGGTGGCGGTCGGGACCAAGGTCCGGGGTGGCGGTCGGGACCAAGGTCCGGGGTGGCGGTCGGGACCAAGGTCCGGGGTGGCGGTCGGGACCAAGGTCCGGGGTGGCGGTCGGGACCAAGGTCCGGGGTGGCGGTCGGGACCAAGGTCCGGGGTGGCGGTCGGGACCAAGGTCCGGGGTGGCGGTCGGAACCAAGGTCCGGGGTGGCGGTCGGAACCAAGGTCCGGGGTGGCGGTCGGAACCAAGGTCCGGGCTGGCGGTCGGAACCAAGGTCCGGGGTGGCGGTCGGAACCAAGGTCCGGGGTGGCGGTCGGAACCAAGGTCCGGGGTGGCGGTCGGAACCAAGGTCCGGGGTGGCGGTCGGAACCAAGGTCCGGGGTGGCGGTCGGAACCAAGGTCCGGGGTGGCGGTCGGAACCAAGGTTCGGGGTGGCGGTCGGAACCAAGGTCCGGGGTGGCGGTCGGAACCAAGGTCCGGGGTGGCGGTCGGAACCAAGGTCCGGGGTGGCGGTCGGAATCAAGGTCCGGGGTGGCGGTCGGAACCAAGGTCCGGGGTGGCGGTCGGAACCAAGGTCCGGGGTGGCGGTCGGAACCAAGGTCCGGGGTGGCGATCGGAACCAAGGTCCGGGGTGGCGGTCGGAACCAAGGTCCGGGGTGGCGGTCGGAACCAAGGTCCGGGGTGGCGGTCGGATCCAAGGTCCGGGGTGGCGGTCGGAACCAAGGTCCTGGGTGGCGGTCGGAACCAAGGTCCGGGGTGGCGGTCGGAACCAAGGTCCGGGGTGGCGGTCGGAACCAAGGTCCGGGGTGGCGGTCGGAACCAAGGTCCGGGGTGGCGGTCGGGACCAAGGTCCGGGGTGGCGGTCGGGACCAAGGTCCGGGGTGGCGGTCGGGACCAAGGTCCGGGGTGGCGGTCGGGACCAAGGTCCGGGGTGGCGGTCGGGACCAAGGTCCGGGGTGGCGGTCGGAACCAAGGTCCGGGGTGGCGGTCCGAACCAAGGTCCGGTGTGGCGGTCCGAACCAAGGTCCGGGGTGGCGGTCGGAACCAAGGTCCGGGGTGGCGGTCGGGACCAAGGTCCGGGGTGGCGGTCGGGACCAAGGTCTGGGGTGGCGGTCGGGACCAAGGTCCGGGGTGGCGGTCGGGACCAAGGTCCGGGGTGGCGGTCCGAACCAAGGTCCGGGGTGGCGGTCCGAACCAAGGTCCGGGGTGGCGGTCCGAACCAAGGTCCGGGGTGGCGGTCGGAACAAAGGTGGAGGTGGCGGTCAGAACCAAGGTCCGAGGTGGTGGTCAGAACTAAGGTCCGGGGTGGCGGTCGGTCCCAAAATCCGGGGGGGCAGTCGATACCACGGTCCGGCGTGGCGGTCGGAACCAAGGACCGGGGTGGCGGTCGGAACCAAGTATCGGGGTGGCGGTCCGAACCAAGGTTCAGGCTGGCGGTCGGACCCAAGATCCGGGGTGGCGGGCGGAACCAAAGTCCGGGTTCGCGTTTGGAACAAAGGTCCGACGTGGCGGTCGGAACCAAGGTCCGTGGTGGCGGTCGGAACCAAGGTCCGGGGTGGCGGTCGGAAACAAGGTCCGGGGTGGCGGTCGGAACCAACGTCCGGGGTGGCGGTCGGAACCAAGGTCCGGGGTGGCGGTCGGAACCAAGGACCGGGGTGGCGGTCGGAACCAAGGTCCGGGGTGGCGGTCGGAACCAAGGTCCGGGGTGGCGGTCGGAACCAAGGTCCGGGGTGGCGGTCGGAACCAAGGTCCGGGGTGGCGGTCGGAACCAAGGTCCGGGGTGGCGGTCGGGACCAAGGTCCGGGGTGGCGGTCGGGACCAAGGTCCGGGGTGGCGGTCGGGACCAAGGTCCGGGGTGGCGGTCGGGACCAAGGTCCGGGGTGGCGGTCGGGACCAAGGTCCGGGGTGGCGGTCGGGACCAAGGTCCGGGGTGGCGGTCGGGACCAAGGTCCGGGGTGGCGGTCGGGACCAAGGTCCGGGGTGGCGGTCGGGACCAAGGTCCGGGGTGGCGGTCGGGACCAAGGTCCGGGGAGGCGGTCGGGACCAAGGTCCGGGGTGGCGGTCGGGACCAAGGTCCGGGGTGGCGGTCGGGACCAAGGTCCGGGGTGGCGGTCGGGACCAAGGTCCGGGGTGGCGGTCGGGACCAAGGTCCGGGGTGGCGGTCGGGACCAAGGTCCGGGGTGGCGGTCGGGACCAAGGTCCGGGGTGGCGGTCGGGACCAAGGTCCGGGGTGGCGGTCGGGACCAAGGTCCTGGGTGGCGGTCGGGACCAAGGTCCGGGGTGGCGGTCGGGACCAAGGTCCGGGGTGGCGGTCGGGACCAAGGTCCGGGGTGGCGGTCGGAACCAAGGTCCGGGGTGGCGGGCGGAACCAAGGTCCGGGGTGGCGGGCGGAACCAAGGTCCGGGGTGGCGGTCGGAACCAAGGTCCGGGGTGGCGGTCGGAACCAAGGTCCGGGGTGGCGGTCGGAACCAAGGTCCGGGGTGGCGGTCGGGACCAAGGTCCGGGGTGGCGGTCGGGACCAAGGTCCGGGGTGGCGGTCGGGACCAAGGTCCGGGGTGGCGGTCGGGACCAAGGTCCGGGGAGGCGGTCGGGACCAAGGTCCGGGGTGGCGGTCGGGACCAAGGTCCGGGGTGGCGGTCGGGACCAAGGTCCGGGGTGGCGGTCGGGACCAAGGTCCGGGGTGGCGGTCGGGACCAAGGTCCGGGGTGGCGGTCGGGACCAAGGTCCGGGGTGGCGGTCGGGACCAAGGTCCGGGGTGGCGGTCGGGACCAAGGTCCTGGGTGGCGGTCGGGACCAAGGTCCGGGGTGGCGGTCGGGACCAAGGTCCGGGGTGGCGGTCGGGACCAAGGTCCGGGGTGGCGGTCGGGACCAAGGTCCGGGGTGGCGGTCGGAACCAAGGTCCGGGGTGGCGGGCGGAACCAAGGGCCGGGGTGGCGGTCGGAACCAAGGTCCGGGGTGGCGGTCGGAACCAAGGTCCGGGGTGGCGGTCGGAACCAAGGTCCGGGGTGGCGTTCGGAACCAAGGTCCGGGGTGGCGGTCGGAACCAAGGTCCGGGGTGGCGGTCGGAACCAAGGTCCGGGGTGGCGGTCGGAACCAAGGTCCGGGGTGGCGGTCGGAACCAAGGTCCGGGGTGGCGGTCGGAACCAAGGTCCGGGGTGGCGGTCGGAACCAAGGTCCGGGGTGGCGGTCGGAATCAAGGTCCGGGGTGGCGGTCGGAACCAAGGTCCGGGGTGGCGGTCGGAACCAAGGTCCGGGGTGGCGGTCGGAACCAAGGTCCGGGGTGGCGGTCGGAACCAAGGTCCGGGGTGGCGGTCGGAACCAAGGTCCGGGGTGGCGGTCGGAACCAAGGTCCGGGGTGGCGGTCGGAACAAAGGTCCGGGGTGGCGGTCGGAACCAAGGTCCGGGGTGGCGGTCGGAACCAAGGTCCGGGGTGGCGGTCGGAACCATGGTCCGGGGTGGCGGTCGGAACCAAGGTCCGGGGTGGCGGTCGGAACCAAGGTCCGGGGTGGCGGTCGGAACCAAGGTCCGGGGTGGCGGTCGGAACCAAGGTCCGGGGTGGCGGTCGGAACCAAGGTCCGGGGTGGCGGTCGGAACCAAGGTCCGGGGTGGCGGTCGGAACCAAGGTCCGGGGTGGCGGTCGGAACCAAGGTCCGGGGTGGCGGTCGGAACCAAGGTCCGGGGTGGCGGTCGGAACCAAGGTCCGGGGTGGCGGTCGGAACCAAGGTCCGGGGTGGCGGGCGGAACCAAGGTCCGGGGTGGCGGGCGGAACCAAGGTCCGGGGTGGCGGTCGGAACCAAGGTCCGGGGTGGCGGTCGGAACCAAGGTCCGGGGTGGCGGTCGGAACCAAGGTCCGGGGTGGCGGTCGGGACCAAGGTCCGGGGTGGCGGTCGGGACCAAGGTCCGGGGTGGCGGTCGGGACCAAGGTCCGGGGTGGCGGTCGGGACCAAGGTCCGGGGAGGCGGTCGGGACCAAGGTCCGGGGTGGCGGTCGGGACCAAGGTCCGGGGTGGCGGTCGGGACCAAGGTCCGGGGTGGCGGTCGGGACCAAGGTCCGGGGTGGCGGTCGGGACCAAGGTCCGGGGTGGCGGTCGGGACCAAGGTCCGGGGTGGCGGTCGGGACCAAGGTCCGGGGTGGCGGTCGGGACCAAGGTCCTGGGTGGCGGTCGGGACCAAGGTCCGGGGTGGCGGTCGGGACCAAGGTCCGGGGTGGCGGTCGGGACCAAGGTCCGGGGTGGCGGTCGGGACCAAGGTCCGGGGTGGCGGTCGGAACCAAGGTCCGGGGTGGCGGGCGGAACCAAGGGCCGGGGTGGCGGTCGGAACCAAGGTCCGGGGTGGCGGTCGGAACCAAGGTCCGGGGTGGCGGTCGGAACCAAGGTCCGGGGTGGCGTTCGGAACCAAGGTCCGGGGTGGCGGTCGGAACCAAGGTCCGGGGTGGCGGTCGGAACCAAGGTCCGGGGTGGCGGTCGGAACCAAGGTCCGGGGTGGCGGTCGGAACCAAGGTCCGGGGTGGCGGTCGGAACCAAGGTCCGGGGTGGCGGTCGGAACCAAGGTCCGGGGTGGCGGTCGGAATCAAGGTCCGGGGTGGCGGTCGGAACCAAGGTCCGGGGTGGCGGTCGGAACCAAGGTCCGGGGTGGCGGTCGGAACCAAGGTCCGGGGTGGCGGTCGGAACCAAGGTCCGGGGTGGCGGTCGGAACCAAGGTCCGGGGTGGCGGTCGGAACCAAGGTCCGGGGTGGCGGTCGGAACAAAGGTCCGGGGTGGCGGTCGGAACCAAGGTCCGGGGTGGCGGTCGGAACCAAGATCCGGGGTGGCGGTCGGAACCATGGTCCGGGGTGGCGGTCGGAACCAAGGTCCGGGGTGGCGGTCGGAACCAAGGTCCGGGGTGGCGGTCGGAACCAAGGTCCGGGGTGGCGGTCGGAACCAAGGTCCGGGGTGGCGGTCGGAACCAAGGTCCGGGGTGGCGGTCGGAACCAAGGTCCGGGGTGGCGGTCGGAACCAAGGTCCGGGGTGGCGGTCGGAACCAAGGTCCGGGGTGGCGGTCGGAACCAAGGTCCGGGGTGGCGGTCGGAACCAAGGTCCGGGGTGGCGGTCGGAACCAAGGTCCGGGGTGGCGGTCGGGACCAAGGTCCGGGGTGGCGGTCGGGACCAAGGTCCGGGGTGGCGGTCGGGACTAAGGTCCGGGGTGGCGGTCGGGACCAAGGTCCGGGGTGGCGGTCGGAACCAAGGTCCGGGGTGGCGGTCCGAACCAAGGTCCGGGGTGGCGGTCGGAAACAAAGTCCGGGGTGGCGGTCGGAACCAAGATCCGGGGTGCCGTCGGAACCAAGGTCCGGGGTGGCGGTCGGAACCAAGGTCCTGGGTGGTGGTCGGAACCAAGGTCCGGGGTGGCGGTCGGAACAAAGGTGGAGGTGGCGGTCAGAACCAAGGTCCGAGGTGGTGGTCAGAACTAAGGTCCGGGGTGGAAGTCGGTACCAAAATCCGGGGTGGCAGTCGGTACCAAAATCCGGGGGGGCAGTCGATACCACGGTCCGGCGTGGCGGTCGGAACCAAGGTCCGGGGTGGCGGTCGGAACAAAGTATCGGGGTGGCGGTCCGTACCCAGGTTCAGGCTGGCGGTCGGAACTAAGATCCGGGGTGGCGGGCGGAACCAAAGTCCGGGTTCGCGTTTGGAACAAAGGTCCGACGTGGCGGTCGGAACCAAGGTCCGTGGTGGCGGTCGGAACCAAGGTCCGGGGTGGCGGTCGGAACCAAGGTCCGGGGTGGCGGTCGGAACCAAGGTCCGGGGTGGCGGTCGGAACCAAGGTCCGGGGTGGCGGTCGGAACCAAGGTCCGGGGTGGCGGTCGGAACCAAGGTCCGGGGTGGCGGTCGGAACCAAGGTCCGGGGTGGCGGTCGGAACCAAGGTCCGGGGTGGCGGTCGGGACCAAGGTCCGGGGTGGCGGTCGGGACCAAGGTCCGGGGTGGCGGTCGGGACCAAGGTCCGGGGTGGCGGTCGGGACCAAGGTCCGGGGTGGCGGTCGGGACCAAGGTCCGGGGTGGCGGTCGGAACCAAGGTCCGGGGTGGCGGTCGGAACCAAGGTCCGGGGTGGCGGTCGGAACCAAGGTCCGGGGTGGCGGTCGGGACCAAGGTCCGGGGTGGCGGTCGGGACCAAGGTCCGGGGTGGCGGTCGGGACCAAGGTCCGGGGTGGCGGTCGGGACCAAGGTCCGGGGTGGCGGTCGGGACCAAGGTCCGGGGTGGCGGTCGGGACCAAGGTCCGGGGTGGCGGTCGGGACCAAGGTCCGGGGTGGCGGTCGGGACCAAGGTCCGGGGTGGCGGTCGGGACCAAGGTCCGGGGTGGCGGTCGGGACCAAGGTCCGGGGTGGCGGTCGGGACCAAGGTCCGGGGTGGCGGTCGGAACCAAGGTCCGGGGTGGCGGTCGGAACCAAGGTCCGGGGTGGCGGTCGGAACCAAGGTCCGGGGTGGCGGTCGGAACCAAGGTCCGGGGTGGCGGTCGGAACCAAGGTCCGGGGTGGCGGTCGGAACCAAGGTCCGGGCTGGCGGTCGGAACCAAGGTCCGGGCTGGCGGTCGGAACCAAGGTCCGGGGTGGCGGTCGGAACCATGGTCCGGGGTGGCGGTCGGAACCAAGGTCCGGCGTGGCGGTCGGAACCAAGGTCCGGGGTGGCGGTCGGAACCAAGGTCCGGGGTGGCGGTCGGAACCAAGGTCCGGGGTGGCGGTCGGAACAAAGGTGGAGGTGGCGGTCAGAACCAAGGTCCGAGGTGGTGGTCAGAACTAAGGTCCGGGGTGGCAGTCGGTACCAAAATCCGGGGGGGCAGTCGATACCACGGTCCGGCGTGGCGGTCGGAACCAAGTATCGGGGTGGCGGTCCGAACCAAGGTTCAGGCTGGCGGTCGGAACCAAGATCCGGGGTAGCGGGCGGAACCAAAGTCCGGGTTCGCGTTTGGAACAAAGG
The DNA here is from genome assembly GCF_964213995.1 of Mustelus asterias. Classification (NCBI taxonomy): domain Eukaryota; kingdom Metazoa; phylum Chordata; class Chondrichthyes; order Carcharhiniformes; family Triakidae; genus Mustelus; species Mustelus asterias. The sequence goes on from NW_027592962.1 coordinate 28,808, forward strand.
TCCGACGTGGCGGTCGGAACCAAGGTCCGTGGTGGCGGTCGGAACCAAGGTCCGGGGTGGCGGTCGGAACCAAGGTCCGGGGTGGCGGTCGGAACCAAGGTCCGGGGTGGCGGTCGGAACCAAGGTCCGGGGTGGCGGTCGGAACCAAGGTCCGGGGTGGCGGTCGGAACCAAGGTCCGGGGTGGCGGTCGGAACCAAGGTCCGGGGTGGCGGTCGGAACCAAGGTCCGGGGTGGCGGTCGGAACCAAGGTCCGGGGTGGCGGTCGGAACCAAGGTCCGGGGTGGCGGTCGGAACCAAGGTCCGGGGTGGCGGTCGGAACCAAGGTCCGGGGTGGCGGTCGGAACCAAGGTCCGGGGTGGCGGTCGGAACCAAGGTCCGGGGTGGCGGTCGGAACCAAGGTCCGGGGTGGCGGTCCGAACCAAGGTCCGGGGTGGCGGTCGGAACCAAGGTCCGGGGTGGCGGTCGGAACCAAGGTCCGGGGTGGCGGTCGGAACCAAGGTCCGGGGTGGCGGTCGGAACCAAGGTCCGGGGTGGCGGTCGGAACCAAGGTCCGGGGTGGCGGTCGGAACCAAGGTCCGGGGTGGCGGTCGGAACCAAGGTCCGGGGTGGCGGTCGGAACCAAGGTCCGGGGTGGCGGTCGGAACCAAGGTCCGGGGTGGCGGTCGGAACCAAGGTCCGGGGTGGCGGTCGGAACCAAGGTCCGGGGTGGCGGTCGGAACCAAGGTCCGGGGTGGCGGTCGGAACCAAGGTCCGGGGTGGCGGTCGGAACCAAGGTCCGGGGTGGCGGTCGGAACCAAGGTCCGGGGTGGCGGTCGGAACCAAGGTCCGGGGTGGCGGTCGGAACCAAGGTCCGGGGTGGCGGTCGGAACTAGGTTCCGGGGTGGCGGTCGGAACCAAGGTCCGGGGTGGCGGTCGGAACCAAGGTCCGGGGTGGCGGTCGGAACCAAGGTCCGGGGTGGCGGTCGGAACCAAGGTCCGGTGTGGCGGTCGGGACCAAGGTCCGGGGTGGCGGTCGGAACCAAGGTCCGGGGTGGAGGTCGGAACCAAGGTCCGGGGTGGCGGTCGGAACCAAGGTCCGGGGTGGCGGTCGGGACCAAGGTCCGGGGTGGCGGTCGGGACCAAGGTCCGGGGTGGCGGTCGGAACCATGGTCCAGGGTGGCGGTCGGAACCAAGGTCCGGGGTGGCGGTCGGAACCAAGGTCCGGGGTGGCGGTCGGAACCAAGGTCCGGGGTGGCGGTCGGAACCAAGGTCCGGGGTGGCGGTCGGAACTAAGGTCCGGGGTGGCGGTCGGAACCAAGGTCCGGGGTGGCGGTCGGAACCAAGGTCCGGGGTGGCGGTCGGAACCAAGGTCCGGGGTGGCGGTCGGGACCAAGGTCCGGGCTGGCGGTCGGGACCAAGGTCCGGGGTGGCGGTCGGGACCAAGGTCCGGGGTGGCGGTCGGGACAAAGGTCCGGGGTGGCGGTCGGGACCAAGGTCCGGGGTGGCGGTCGGGACCAAGGTCCGGGGTGGCGGTCGGAACCAAGGTCCGGGGTGGCGGTCCGAACCAAGGTCCGGGGTGGCGGTCGGAAACAAAGTCCGGGGTGGCGGTCGGAACCAAGATCCGGGGTGCCGTCGGAACCAAGGTCCGGGGTGGCGGTCGGAACCAAGGTCCGGGGTGGCGGTCGGAACCAAGGTCCTGGGTGGTGGTCGGAACCAAGGTCCGGGGTGGCGGTCGGAACAAAGGTGGAGGTGGCGGTCAGAACCAAGGTCCGAGGTGGTGGTCAGAACTAAGGTCCGGGGTGGAAGTCGGTACCAAAATCCGGGGTGGCAGTCGGTACCAAAATCCGGGGGGGCAGTCGATACCACGGTCCGGCGTGGCGGTCGGAACCAAGGTACGGGGTGGCGGTCGGAACAAAGTGTCGGGGTGGCGGTCCGATCCCAGGTTCAGGCTGGCGGTCGGAACCAAGATCCGGGGTGGCGGGCGGAACCAAAGTCCGGGTTCGCGTTTGGAACAAAGGTCCGACGTGGCGGTCGGAACCAAGGTCCGTGGTGGCGGTCGGAACCAAGGTCCGGGGTGGCGGTCGGAACCAAGGTCCGGGGTGGCGGTCGGAACCAAGGTCCGGGGTGGCGGTCGGAACCAAGGTCCGGGGTGGCGGTCGGAACCAAGGTCCGGGGTGGCGGTCGGAACCAAGGTCCGGGGTGGCGGTCGGAACCAAGGTCCGGGGTGGCGGTCGGAACCAAGGTCCGGGGTGGCGGTCGGGACCAAGGTCCGGGGTGGCGGTCGGGACCAAGGTCCGGGGTGGCGGTCGGGACCAAGGTCCGGGGTGGCGGTCGGGACCAAGGTCCGGGGTGGCGGTCGGGACCAAGGTCCGGGGTGGCGGTCGGAACCAAGGTCCGGGGTGGCGGTCGGAACCAAGGTCCGGGGTGGCGGTCGGAACCAAGGTCCGGGGTGGCGGTCGGAACCAAGGTCCGGGGTGGCGGTCGGGACCAAGGTCCGGGGTGGCGGTCGGGACCAAGGTCCGGGGTGGCGGTCGGGACCAAGGTCCGGGGTGGCGGTCGGGACCAAGGTCCGGGGTGGCGGTCGGGACCAAGGTCCGGGGTGGCGGTCGGGACCAAGGTCCGGGGTGGCGGTCGGGACCAAGGTCCGGGGTGGCGGTCGGAACCAAGGTCCGGGGTGGCGGTCGGGACCAAGGTCCGGGGTGGCGGTCGGGACCAAGGTCCGGGGTGGCGGTCGGAACCAAGGTCCGGGGTGGCGGTCGGAACCAAGGTCCGGGGTGGCGGTCGGAACCAAGGTCCGGGGTGGCGGTCGGAACCAAGGTCCGGGGTGGCGGTCGGAACCAAGGTCCGGGGTGGCGGTCGGAACCAAGGTCCGGGCTGGCGGTCGGAACCAAGGTCCGGGCTGGCGGTCGGAACCAAGGTCCGGGGTGGCGGTCGGAACCAAGGTCCGGGGTGGCGGTCGGAACCAAGGTCCGGGGTGGCGGTCGGAACCAAGGTCCGGGGTGGCGGTCGGAACCAAGGTCCGGGGTGGCGGTCGGAACCAAGGTCCGGGGTGGCGGTCGGAACCAAGGTCCGGGGTGGCGGTCGGAACAGAGGTGGAGGTGGCGGTCAGAACCAAGGTCCGAGGTGGTGTTCAGAACTAAGGTCCGGGGTGGCAGTCGGTACCAAAATCCGGGGGGGCAGTCGATACCACGGTCCGGCGTGGCGGTCGGAACCAAGTATCGGGGTGGCGGTCCGAACCAAGGTTCAGGCTGGCGGTCGGAACCAAGATCCGGGGTAGCGGGCGGAACCAAAGTCCGGGTTCGCGTTTGGAACAAAGGTCCGACGTGGCGGTCGGAACCAAGGTCCGTGGTGGCGGTCGGAACCAAGGTCCGGGGTGGCGGTCGGAAACAAGGTCCGGGGTGGCGGTCGGAACCAAGGTCCGGGGTGGCGGTCGGAACCAAGGTCCGGGGTGGCGGTCGGAACCAAGGTCCGGGGTGGCGGTCGGAACCAAGGTCCGGGGTGGCGGTCGGAACCAAGGTCCGGGGTGGCGGTCGGAACCAAGGTCCGGGGTGGCGGTCGGAACCAAGGTCCGGGGTGGCGGTCGGAACCAAGGTCCGGGGTGGCGGTCGGAACCAAGGTCCGGGGTGGCGGTCGGAACCAAGGTCCGGGGTGGCGGTCGGAACCAAGGTCCGGGGTGGCGGTCGGAACCAAGGTCCGGGGTGGCGGTCGGAACCAAGGTCCGGGGTGGCGGTCGGAACCAAGGTCCGGGGTGGCGGTCGGAACCAAGGTCCGGGGTGGCGGTCGGAACCAAGGTCCGGGGTGGCGGTCGGAACCAAGGTCCGGGGTGGCGGTCGGAACCAAGGTCCGGGGTGGCGGTCGGAACCAAGGTCCGGGGTGGCGGTCGGAACCAAGGTCCGGGGTGGCGGTCGGAACCAAGGTCCGGGGTGGCGGTCGGAACCAAGGTCCGGGGTGGCGGTCGGAACCAAGGTCCGGGGTGGCGGTCGGAACCAAGGTCCGGGGTGGCGGTCGGAACCAAGGTCCGGGGTGGCGGTCGGAACCAAGGTCCGGGGTGGCGGTGGGAACCAAGGTCCGGGGTGGCGGTCGGAACCAAGGTCCGGGGTGGCGGTCGGAACCAAGGTCCGGGGTGGCGGTCGGAACCAAGGTCCGGGGTGGCGGTCGGAACCAAGGTCCGGGGTGGCGGTCGGAACCAAGGTCCGGGGTGGAGGTCGGAACCAAGGTCCGGGGTGGCGGTCGGAACCAAGGTCCGGGGTGGCGGTCGGGACCAAGGTCCGGGGTGGCGGTCGGGACCAAGGTCCGGGGTGGCGGTCGGGACCAAGGTCCGGGGTGGCGGTCGGGACCAAGGTCCGGGGTGGCGGTCGGGACCAAGGTCCGGGGTGGCGGTCGGGACCAAGGTCCGGGGTGGCGGTCCGAACCAAGGTCCGGGGTGGCGGTCCGAACCAAGGTCCGGGGTGGCGGTCCGAACCAAGGTCCGGGGTGGCGGTCCGAACCAAGGTCCCGGGTGGCGGTCGGAACCAAGGTCCGGGGTGGCGGTCGGAACAAAGGTCCGGGGTGGCGGTCAGAACCAAGTATCGGGGTGGCGGTCCGAACCAAGGTTCAGGCTAGCGGTCGGAACCAAGATCCGGGGTGGCGGTCGGAACCAAGGTCCGGGGTGGCGATCGGAACAAAGGTGGAGGTGGCGGTCAGAACCAAGGTCCGAGGTGGTGGTCAGAACTAAGGTCCGGGATGGCAGTCGGTACCAAAATCCGGGGGGGCAGTCGATACCACGGTCCGGCGTGGCGGTCGGAACCAAGGACCGGGGTGGTGGTCGGAACCAAGTATCGGGGTGGCGGTCCGAACCAAGGTTCAGGCTGGCGGTCGGAACCAAGATCCGGGGTGGCGGGCGGAACCAAAGTCCGGGTTCGCGTTTGGAACAAAGGTCCGACGTGGCGGTCGGAACCAAGGTCCGTGGTGGCGGTCGGAACCAAGGTCCGGGGTGGCGGTCGGAAACAAGGTCCGGGGTGGCGGTCGGAACCAACGTCCGGGGTGGCGGTCGGAACCAAGGTCCGGGGTGGCGGTCGGAACCAAGGTCCGGGGTGGCGGTCGGAACCAAGGTCCGGGGTGGCCGTCGGAACCAAGGTCCGGGGTGGCGGTCGGAACCAAGGTCCGGGGTGGCGGTCGGAACCAAGGTCCGGGGTGGCGGTCGGAACCAAGGTCCGGGGTGGCGGTCGGAACCAAGGTCCGGGGTGGCGGTCGGGACCAAGGTCCGGGGTGGCGGTCGGGACCAAGGTCCGGGGTGGCGGTCGGGACCAAGGTCCGGGGTGGCGGTCGGGACCAAGGTCCGGGGTGGCGGTCGGGATCAAGGTCCGGGGTGGCGGTCGGGACCAAGGTCCGGGGTGGCGGTCGGGACCAAGGTCCGGGGTGGCGGTCGGGACCAAGGTCCGGGGTGGCGGTCGGGACAAAGGTCCGGGGTGGCGGTCGGGACCATGGTCCGGGGTGGCGGTCGGGACCAAGGTCCGGGGTGACGGTCGGAACCAAGGTCCGGGGTGGCGGTCGGAACCAAGGTCCGGGGTGGCGGTCGGAACAAAGGTCCGGGGTGGCGGTCGGAACCAAGGTCCGGGGTGGCGGTCGGAACCAAGATCCGGGGTGGCGGTCGGAACCATGGTCCGGGGTGGCGGTCGGAACCAAGGTCCGGGGTGGCGGTCGGAACCAAGGTCCGGGGTGGCGGTCGGAACCAAGGTCCGGGGTGGCGGTCGGAACCAAGGTCCGGGGTGGCGGTCGGAACCAAGGTCCGGGGTGGCGGTCGGAACCAAGGTCCGGGGTGGCGGTCGGAACCAAGGTCCGGGGTGGCGGTCGGAACCAAGGTCCGGGGTGGCGGTCGGAACCAAGGTCCGGGGTGGCGGTCGGAACCAAGGTCCGGGGTGGCGGTCGGGACCAAGGTCCGGGGTGGCGGTCGGGACCAAGGTCCGGGGTGGCGGTCGGGACTAAGGTCCGGGGTGGCGGTCGGGACCAAGGTCCAGGGTGGCGGTCGGAACCAAGGTCCGGGGTGGCGGTCCGAACCAAGGTCCGGGGTGGCGGTCGGAAACAAAGTCCGGGGTGGCGGTCGGAACCAAGATCCGGGGTGCCGTCGGAACCAAGGTCCGGGGTGGCGGTCGGAACCAAGGTCCTGGGTGGTGGTCGGAACCAAGGTCCGGGGTGGCGGTCGGAACAAAGGTGGAGGTGGCGGTCAGAACCAAGGTCCGAGGTGGTGGTCAGAACTAAGGTCCGGGGTGGCAGTCGGTACCAAAATCCGGGGGGGCAGTCGATACCACGGTCCGGCGTGGCGGTCGGAACCAAGGTCCGGGGTGGCGGTCGGAACAAAGTATCGGGGTGGCGGTCCGAACCCAGGTTCAGGCTGGCGGTCGGAACCAAGATCCGGGGTGGCGGGCGGAACCAAAGTCCGGGTTCGCGTTTGGAACAAAGGTCCGACGTGGCGGTCGGAACCAAGGTCCGGGGTGGCGGACGGAACCAAGGTCCGGGGTGGCGGTCGGAACCAAGGTCCGGGGTGGCGGTCGGAACCAAGGTCCGGGGTGGCGGTCGGAACCAAGGTCCGGGGTGGCGGTCGGAACCAAGGTCCGGGGTGGCGGTCGGAACCAAGGTCCGGGGTGGCGGTCGGAACCAAGGTCCGGGGTGGCGGTCGGAACCAAGGTCCGGGGTGGCGGTCGGAACCAAGGTCCGGGGTGGCGGTCGGAACCAAGGTCCGGGGTGGCGGTCGGAACCAAGGTCCGGGGTGGCGGTCGGAACCAAGGTCCGGGGTGGCGGTCGGAACCAAGGTCCGGGGTGGCGGTCGGAACCAAGGTCCGGGGTGGCGGTCGGAACCAAGGTCCGGGGTGGCGGTCGGGACCAAGGTCCGGGGTGGCGGTCGGGACCAAGGTCCGGGGTGGCGGTCGGGACTAAGGTCCGGGGTGGCGGTCGGGACCAAGGTCCGGGGTGGCGGTCGGAACCAAGGTCCGGGGTGGCGGTCCGAACCAAGGTCCGGGGTGGCGGTCGGAAACAAAGTCCGGGGTGGCGGTCAGAACCAAGATCCGGGGTGCCGTCGGAACCAAGGTCCGGGGTGGCGGTCGGAACCAAGGTCCTGGGTGGTGGTCGGAACCAAGGTCCGTGGTGGCGGTCGGAACAAAGGTGGAGGTGGCGGTCAGAACCAAGGTCCGGGGTGGTGGTCAGAACTAAGGTCCGGGGTGGAAGTCGGTACCAAAATCCGGGGTGGCAGTCGGTACCAAAATCCGGGGGGGCAGTCGATACCACGGTCCGGCGTGGCGGTCGGAACCAAGGTCCGGGGTGGCGGTCGGAACCAACGTCCAGGGTGGCGGTCGGAACAAAGGTGGAGGTGGCGGTCGGAACCAAGATCCGAGGTGGCGGTCGGAACCAAGGTCCGGGGTGGCGGTCGGAACCAAGGTCCGGGGTGGCGGTCGGGACCAAGGTCCGGGGTGGTGGTCGGAACCAAGGTCCGGGGTGGCGGTCGGAACCAAGGTCCGGGGTGGCGGTCGGAACCAAGGTCCGGGGTGGCGGTCGGAACCAAGGTCCGGGGTGGCGGTCGGAACCAACGTCCGGGGTGGCGGTCGGAACCAAGGTCCGGGGTGGCGGTCGGAACCAAGGTCCGGGGTGGCGGTCGGAACCAAGGTCCGGGGTGGCGGTCGGAACCAAGGTCCGGGGTGGCGGTCGGAACCAAGGTCCGGGGTGGCGGTCGGAACCAAGGTCCGGGGTGGCGGTCGGAACCAAGGTCCGGGGTGGCGGTCGGAACCAAGGTCCGGGGTGGCGGTCGGAACCAAGGTCCGGGGTGGCGGTCGGAACCAAGGTCCGGGGTGGCGGTCGGAACCAAGGTCCGGGGTGGCGGTCGGAACCAAGGTCCGGGGTGGCGGTCGGAACCAAGGTCCGGGGTGGCGGTCGGAACCAAGGTCCGGGGTGGCGGTCGGAACCAAGGTCCGGGGTGGCGGTCGGAACCAAGGTCCGGGGTGGCGGTCGGAACCAAGGTCCGGGGTGGCGGTCGGAACCAAGGTCCGGGGTGGCGGTCGGAACCAAGGTCCGGGGTGGCGGTCGGAACCAAAGTCCGGGGTGGCGGTCGGAACCAAGGTCCGGGGTGGCGGTCGGAACCAAGGTCCGGGGTGGCGGTCGGAACCAAGGTCCGGGGTGGCGGTCGGAACCAAGGTCCGGGGTGGCGGTCGGAACCAAGGTCCGGGGTGGCGGTCGGAACCAAGGTCCGGGGTGGCGGTCGGAACCAAGGTCCGGGGTGGCGGTCGGAACCAAGGTCCGGGGTGGCGGTCGGAACCAAGGTCCGGGGTGGAGGTCGGAACCAAGGTCCGGGGTGGCGGTCGGAACCAAGGTGGAGGTGGCGGTCAGAACCAAGGTCCGAGGTGGTGGTCAGAACTAAGGTCCGGGGTGGCAGTCGGTACCAAAATCCGGGGGGGCAGTCGATACCACGGTCCGGCGTGGCGGTCGGAACCAAGTATCGGGGTGGCGGTCCGAACCAAGGTTCAGGCTGGCGGTCGGAACCAAGATCCGGGGTAGCGGGCGGAACCAAAGTCCGGGTTCGCGTTTGGAACAAAGGTCCGACGTGGCGGTCGGAACCAAGGTCCGTGGTGGCGGTCGGAACCAAGGTCCGGGGTGGCGGTCGGAACCAAGGTCCGGGGTGGCGGTCGGAAACAAGGTCCGGGGTGGCGGTCGGAACCAAGGTCCGGGGTGGCGGTCGGAACCAAGGTCCGGGGTGGCGGTCGGAACCAAGGTCCGGGGTGGCGGTCGGAACCAAGGTCCGGGGTGGCGGTCGGAACCAAGGTCCGGGGTGGCGGTCGGAACCAAGGTCCGGGGTGGCGGTCGGGACCAAGGTCCGGGGTGGCGGTCGGAACCAAGGTCCGGGGTGGCGGTCGGAACCAAGGTCCGGGGTGGCGGTCGGAACCAAGGTCCGGGGTGGCGGTCGGAACCAAGGTCCGGGGTGGCGGTCGGAACCAAGGTCCGGGGTGGCGGTCGGAACCAAGGTCCGGGGTGGCGGTCGGAACCAAGGTCCGGGGTGGCGGTCGGAACCAAGGTCCGGGGTGGCGGTCGGAACCAAGGTCCGGGGTGGCGGTCGGAACCAAGGTCCGGGGTGGCGGTCGGAACCAAGGTCCGGGGTGGCGGTCGGAACCAAGGTCCGGGGTGGCGGTCGGAACCAAGGTCCGGGGTGGCGGTCGGAACCAAGGTCCGGGGTGGCGGTCGGAACCAAGGTCCGGGGTGGCGGTCGGAACCAAGGTCCGGGGTGGCGGTCGGAACCAAGGTCCGGGGTGGCGGTCGGAACCAAGGTCCGGGGTGGCGGTCGGAACCAAGGTCCGGGGTGGCGGTCGGAACCAAGGTCCGGGGTGGCGGTCGGAACCAAGGTCCGGGGTGGCGGTCGGAACCAAGGTCCGGGGTGGCGGTCGGAACCAAGGTCCGGGGTGGCGGTCGGAACCAAGGTCCGGGGTGGCGGTCGGAACCAAGGTCCGGGGTGGCGGTCGGAACCAAGGTCCGGGGTGGCGGTCGGAACCAAGGTCCGGGGTGGCGGTCGGAACCAAGGTCCGGGGTGGCGGTCGGAACCAAGGTCCGGGGTGGCGGTCGGAACCAAGGTCCGGGGTGGCGGTCGGAACCAAGGTCCGGGGTGGCGGTCGGAACCAAGGTCCGGGGTGGAGGTCGGAACCAAGGTCCGGGGTGGCGGTCGGAACCAAGGTCCGGGGTGGCGGTCGGGACCAAGGTCCGGGGTGGCGGTCGGGACCAAGGTCCGGGGTGGCGGTCGGGACCAAGGTCCGGGGTGGCGGTCGGGACCAAGGTCCGGGGTGGCGGTCCGAACCAAGGTCCGGGGTGGCGGTCCGAACCAAGGTCCGGGGTGGCGGTCCGAACCAAGGTCCGGGGTGGCGGTCCGAACCAAGGTCCGGGGTGGCAGTCGGAACCAAGGTCCGGGGTGGCGGTCGGAACAAAGGTCCGGGGTGGCGGTCAGAACAAAGGTGGAGGTGGCGGTCAGAACCAAGGTCCGAGGTGGTGGTCAGAACTAAGGTCCGGGGTGGCAGTCGGTACCAACATCCGGGGGGGCAGTCGATACCACGGTCCGGCGTGGCGGTCGGAACGAAGGTCCGGGGTGGCGGTCGGAACCAAGTATCGGGGTGGCGGTCCGAACCAAGGTTCAGGCTAGCGGTCGGAACCAAGATCCGGGGTGGCGGTCGGAACCAAGGTCCGGGGTGGCGATCGGAACAAAGGTGGAGGTGGCGGTCAGAACCAAGGTCCGAGGTGGTGGTCAGAACTAAGGTCCGGGATGGCAGTCGGTACCAAAATCCGGGGGGGCAGTCGATACCACGGTCCGGCGTGGCGGTCGGAACCAAGGTCCGGGGTGGCGGTCGGAACCAAGTATCGGGGTGGCGGTCCGAACCAAGGTTCAGGCTGGCGGTCGGAACCAAGATCCGGGGTGGCGGGCGGAACCAAAGTCCGGGTTCGCGTTTGGAACAAAGGTCCGACGTGGCGGTCGGAACCAAGGTCCGTGGTGGCGGTCGGAACCAAGGTCCGGGGTGGCGGTCGGAAACAAGGTCCGGGGTGGCGGTCGGAACCAACGTCCGGGGTGGCGGTCGGAACCAAGGTCCGGGGTGGCGGTCGGAACCAAGGTCCGGGGTGGCGGTCGGAACCAAGGTCCGGGGTGGCGGTCGGAACCAAGGTCCGGGGTGGCGGTCGGAACCAAGGTCCGGGGTGGCGGTCGGAACCAAGGTCCGGGGTGGCGGTCGGAACCAAGGTCCGGGGTGGCGGTCGGGACCAAGGTCCGGGGTGGCGATCGGGACCAAGGTCCGGGGTGGCGGTCGGGACCAAGGTCCGGGGTGGCGGTCGGGACCAAGGTCCGGGGTGGCGGTCGGGACCAAGGTCCGGGGTGGCGGTCGGGACCAAGGTCCGGGGTGGCGGTCGGGACCAAGGTCCGGGGTGGCGGTCGGGACCAAGGTCCGGGGTGGCGGTCGGGACCAAGGTCCGGGGTGGCGGTCGGGACAAAGGTCCGGGGTGGCGGTCGGGACCATGGTCCGGGGTGGCGGTCGGGACCAAGGTCCGGGGTGACGGTCGGAACCAAGGTCCGGAGTGGCGGTCGGAACCAAGGTCCGGGGTGGCGGTCGGAACAAAGGTCCGGGGTGGCGGTCGGAACCAAGGTCCGGGGTGGCGGTCGGAACAAAGGTCCGGGGTGGCGGTCAGAACAAAGGTGGAGGTGGCGGTCAGAACCAAGGTCCGAGGTGGTGGTCAGAACTAAGGTCCGGGGTGGCAGTCGGTACCAACATCCGGGGGGGCAGTCGATACCACGGTCCGGCGTGGCGGTCGGAACGAAGGTCCGGGGTGGCGGTCGGAACCAAGTATCGGGGTGGCGGTCCGAACCAAGGTTCAGGCTAGCGGTCGGAACCAAGATCCGGGGTGGCGGTCGGAACCAAGGTCCGGGGTGGCGATCGGAACAAAGGTGGAGGTGGCGGTCAGAACCAAGGTCCGAGGTGGTGGTCAGAACTAAGGTCCGGGATGGCAGTCGGTACCAAAATCCGGGGGGGCAGTCGATACCACGGTCCGGCGTGGCGGTCGGAACCAAGGTCCGGGGTGGCGGTCGGAACCAAGTATCGGGGTGGCGGTCCGAACCAAGGTTCAGGCTGGCGGTCGGAACCAAGATCCGGGGTGGCGGGCGGAACCAAAGTCCGGGTTCGCGTTTGGAACAAAGGTCCGACGTGGCGGTCGGAACCAAGGTCCGTGGTGGCGGTCGGAACCAAGGTCCGGGGTGGCGGTCGGAAACAAGGTCCGGGGTGGCGGTCGGAACCAACGTCCGGGGTGGCGGTCGGAACCAAGGTCCGGGGTGGCGGTCGGAACCAAGGTCCGGGGTGGCGGTCGGAACCAAGGTCCGGGGTGGCGGTCGGAACCAAGGTCCGGGGTGGCGGTCGGAACCAAGGTCCGGGGTGGCGGTCGGAACCAAGGTCCGGGGTGGCGGTCGGAACCAAGGTCCGGGGTGGCGGTCGGGACCAAGGTCCGGGGTGGCGGTCGGGACCAAGGTCCGGGGTGGCGGTCGGGACCAAGGTCCGGGGTGGCGGTCGGGACCAAGGTCCGGGGTGGCGGTCGGGACCAAGGTCCGGGGTGGCGGTCGGGACCAAGGTCCGGGGTGGCGGTCGGGACCAAGGTCCGGGGTGGCGGTCGGGACCAAGGTCCGGGGTGGCGGTCGGGACCAAGGTCCGGGGTGGCGGTCGGGACAAAGGTCCGGGGTGGCGGTCGGGACCATGGTCCGGGGTGGCGGTCGGGACCAAGGTCCGGGGTGACGGTCGGAACCAAGGTCCGGAGTGGCGGTCGGAACCAAGGTCCGGGGTGGCGGTCGGAACAAAGGTCCGGGGTGGCGGTCGGAACCAAGGTCCGGGGTGGCGGTCGGAACCAAGGTCCGGGGTGGCGGTCGGAACCATGGTCCGGGGTGGCGGTCGGAACCAAGGTCCGGGGTGGCGGTCGGAACCAAGGTCCGGGGTGGCGGTCGGAACCAAGGTCCGGGGTGGCGGTCGGAACCAAGGTCCGGGGTGGCGGTCGGAACCAAGGTCCGGGGTGGCGGTCGGAACCAAGGTCCGGGGTGGCGGTCGGAACCAAGGTCCGGGGTGGCGGTCGGAACCAAGGTCCGGGGTGGCGGTCGGAACCAAGGTCCGGGGTGGCTGTCGGAACCAAGGTCCGGGGTGGCGGTCGGGACCAAGGTCCGGGGTGGCGGTCGGGACGAAGGTCCGGGGTGGCGGTCGGGACTAAGGTCCGGGGTGGCGGTCGGGACCAAGGTCCAGGGTGGCGGTCGGAACCAAGGTCCGGGGTGGCGGTCCGAACCAAGGTCCGGGGTGGCGGTCGGAAACAAAGTCCGGGGTGGCGGTCGGAACCAAGATCCGGGGTGCCGTCGGAACCAAGGTCCGGGGTGGCGGTCGGAACCAAGGTCCTGGGTGGTGGTCGGAACCAAGGTCCGGGGTGGCGGTCGGAACAAAGGTGGAGGTGGCGGTCAGAACCAAGGTCCGAGGTGGTGGTCAGAACTAAGGTCCGGGGTGGCAGTCGGTACCAAAATCCGGGGGGGCAGTCGATACCACGGTCCGGCGTGGCGGTCGGAACCA
>NW_027592963.1:0-41840 GCF_964213995.1 Mustelus asterias
CCACCCCCCTCCCCCTCCATCCCCCCCACCCCCTCCATCCCCCCTCCCCCACCATCCCCCCACCCCCTCCATCCCCCCCTCCCCCTCCATCCCCCCCTCCCCCTCCATCCCCCCTCCCCTCCCCCCTCCCCTCTCCCCCCCCTCCCCATCCCCCCCTCCCCCCATCCCCCTCCCCTCCATCCCCCTCCCCTCCATCCCCCTCCCCTCCATCCATCCCCCTCCCCTCCATCCATCCCCCTCCCCCTCCATCCATCCCCCTCCCCTCCATCCATCCCCCTCCCCTCCATCCCTCTCCCCTCCATCCCCCTCCCCTCCATCCCCCTCCCCCTCCATCCCCCTCCCCTCCATCCATCCCCCTCCCCTCCATCCATCCCCCTCCCCTCCATCCATCCCCCTCCCCTCCATCCATCCCCCTCCCCTCCATCCCCCCCTCCCCTCCATCCCCCCCTCCCCTCCATCCCCCTCCCCTCCATCCCCCTCCCCTCCATCCCCCTCCCCTCCATCCCCCTCCCCTCCATCCATCCCCCTCCCCTCCATCCCCCTCCCCTCCATCCCCCTCCCCTCCATCCCCCTCCCCTCCCCTCCCCTCCATCCCCCTCCCCTCCCCTCCATCCCCCTCCCCTCCCTCCCCTCCATCCCCCTCCCCTCCCCTCCCCTCCCATCCCCCTCCCCTCCATCCCCCTCCCCTCCCCTCCATCCCCCTCCCCTCCCCTCCCCTCCATCCCCCTCCCCTCCCCTCCCCTCCCCTCTCCCCCCTCACTTTCTCCATTACATTTTCTCACATTCTCTCCATCTTCTTTGTTGCCATGGGGATGAATGAACCGGAAGCGGAAGCAGCGCCCGTGACCCCGGCAGCAGAGAAGCCGGAAGTCTGAGCTTGGGGTTTCTGAATTAAAGCTTCTTCTTCAAACTGGGTTTGTTGTATTTGGATTTATTTTTAAACTTGAGTTTATTAAATTTGGATTTATTCAATTTTATTAAATTTGGGTTTATTTTAACATTTGAATTTATTTTTAAAATTTGGTATTTTTCAATTTTATTAAATTTGGTTTTATTTTAAAATTTGAGTTTATTCAATTTGTGTTTCTTAAATTTGAATTTATTTATTAAATTATGGTTTATTCCAGTTTATTAAATTTGAGTTTATTTTTAAATTTGAGTTCATTAAATGTGTTCATTAATTAAATTTGGATTTATTCTATTAGAGACAGACCAGAAACTCCAAGGTATATTATGAAGTTGACCTAGATCCCAACTTTTTTTTGATTTTTGACATTTGTGCCAAATGTGCATAATGTGTTTTGCTCCAGGTGTGATTCCATTGATCCACTAGGAATCTTTTATCAAAACAAACTTTAACATCACAGTGAAAGTATAATAAAAGAATTATCATAACCTTTACCAATTGAAAATATTTAAAGATGACACAGTATAATTCTTAACAGCGAGGGGACTGGAAAGTTCCAATGTAAGCAATATCCCCTCAGACATAAATTCCTCTTCAGACTAAGTTACCAAAAAAATTGGCTCATGTGGATGCTAGAATTCCAGCCTTTTAACACCTCTGCACAGAGCTCCAGACAAACCCCCGTCTTCTCACTCCCATACAACAGTCTCCAGAGAAAGATATAACTTCCAAACAGCAGAACGTCAGAGAATAAGACCTATTTTCTGGCAAATCCCAGTCTCCAATCTTGAGAGAGAGGAAGAGCTACCTCTCGCTCCAGCACCAACTGAGCTTGTTTTCTCTCTGTGAACCTAGCCCCGCCCAGTCACATCCTTTCCTAATCAAACCCCACTCTGAAAACCCCCAGGGAAAAACACTAACATACAACCCTACATTGGTCCAGATTAAAACAAACATTCCAGCAATTAAGATCAGTTATGCTGCTGCAGTAACAACAGGGAATGCCGGCTGGAGACAACGATAAATAGGAGGGACTGCTAAATAAAATCCTGCACCAGATATAAAACGCAAATAGATTTCTTAAAGGCACAGTATTGTCACAATGTAGTGAATTTGGGTTTGTTAAATTTGGGTTTGTTTATTATATTTGAGCTTATTTATTAAATGGGTTTATTACATTTAACTAATTAAGGGATTATGTATTAAATTTGAGTTTGTTCATTAAATTTGGGTTTATTATATTTGGGTTCATTAAATTTGGGTTAATTAAATATCAGTTTATTGATTTTGTGTCTATTAAATTGGATTATTTATTACATTTCTGTCTACTATACTTGGGTTTATTAACGTTAGTTACACCTGAGTTTATTAAATTTGGGAATATTTATTAAATCTGAGTGTTGATTAAATTTAGTTTATTAAATTTGGGTTTAAAATTAAAATTGAACTTAATAAATTTTGGTGCATTAAAGTTTGTTAAGTTGGGGATTATTTATAACATTTGGTTTATTTTCCTGAAGCTCATTTCCGGTTCCCATGGTAACGCGGCCTAGCTCCGCTCCGAGCCTGAATCCAGCGCCGGCGCCGCGGGTGAGTTTGTGCCCAATGCCGGGCCCGGGAGGCTGCGGCCCGGGGAGCGGGCAGACCCCGGACCGATCATCGCTGCACATCCCCGTCCCACGCGGCCGAGGGGTGGCCCCTTCCCCGGCTGCTGCCCTTGGGAATTGGCCTCAGCGCCCTGGGGTCGGGTTGCGGTGGTCAGTTGGTCTCAGCACCCTGGGATTGGAGTGGTCAGTTGACCACAGGGCCTCTGAGGTTGGGGTGGTCACTTTGCCTCAGTGCCCCGGGGTCGGGTTGGAGTGGTCAATTGGTCCCTGGGGTCGGATTGGAGTGGTCAGTTGGCCTCAGCACCCCTGGGTCGGGTCAGAGTGATCAGTTGGCCTCAGGGCCCCTGGGTTGGAGTGGTCAGTTGGTCCCAGGGCTACTAGCTAGGGTTGAGATGCTTGGTTGATCTCAGCATTCCATGGGTCAGGTTGGAGTGGTCAGTTGACCTCAGCACCCTGGGGTCGGGTTGGAGTGGTCAGTTGGCCTCAGTGCCCTGGGGTTGGGTTGGAGTGAGCAGTTGGTCCCAGGGCTGCTAGCTGAGGTTGAGATGGTTGGTTGATCCCAGCATGCCATGGATCGGGTTAGAGTGGTCATTTGACCTCAGGGCCCCTGGGGTTTGAGTGGTCAGTTGACCTCAGGGCCCTGGGGTCAGGTTGGAGTGGTCAGTTGGCCTCAGCACCCTAGGGTTAGGTTGAAGTGGTCAGTTGGTCCTCAGACTGGGGGTGTATTTGCTGAGTGAAGTTAATACTTGCTGACAAGTGTGGAACCTGCATCCAGCATCTTGGGGAGGAAGGACTTGATCTTGGAGAGTTTTTTGTTGCTGAAAATCCATCTCCTACAAAAGGGATGTGATAATTACCAAGAAGCACCATTTCTGGGACTTGGTAACCTGGTGAAACGGATTTCCCGAATTCCTCACGTCCACATCAGATGAAAGCTTTCCTAAATTTGGAGTATTGTGTGCAGTTCTGGTCACCTCACTATAGGAAGGATGTGGAAGCGCTGGAAAGAGTGCAGAGGAGATTTACCAGGATGCTGCCTGGTTTGGAGGGTAGGTCTTATGAGGAAAGGTTGAGGGAGCTAGGGCTGTTCTCTCTGGAGCGGAGGAGGCTGAGGGGAGACTTAATAGAGGTTTATAAAATGATGAAGGGGATAGATAGAGTGAACGTTCAAAGACTATTTCCTCGGGTGGATGGAGCTATTACAAGGGGGCATAACTATAGGGTTCGTGGTGGGAGATACAGGAAGGATATCAGAGGTAGGTTCTTTACGCAGAGAGTGGTTGGGGTGTGGAATGGACTGCCTGCAGTGATAGTGGAGTCAGACACTTTAGGAACATTTAAGCGGTTATTGGATAGGCACATGGAGCACACCAGGATGATAGGGAGTGGGATAGCTTGATCTTGGTTTCAGATAAAGCTCGGCACAACATCGTGGGCCGAAGGGCCTGTTCTGTGCTGTACTGTTCTATGTTCTAAACGCAAGGTTAATCTGGAATATCGTTAAAATTATCATCAGACTTAACATTCGCTCTCTCCATCACCGACGCACAGTGGCAGCCGTGTGGACCATCTGCAAGATGCACTGCGGCAACTCAGCAAGGATCCTTCGACAGCACCTTCCAAACCCAGGAGCACTTCCATCTAGAAGGACAAGGACAGCAGACACATGGAAACACCACCACCTGCAAGTTCCCCTCCAATCCACTCACCATCCTGATTTGGGAATATAGCGCCATTCCTTCACCGTCACTGGATTAAAATCCTGGAACTCCCTCCCTAACAGCAATGTGGGTGTACCTACACCACATAGACATAGGTTCAAGAAGGCAGCTCACCACCACTTTCTCAAGGGCAACTAGGGATGGGCAATAAATACTGGCCTTGCCAGTGAAGTTCATATCTCATCTATAGGATAATTAATTGAATCAGATTCCACTGCCCTATTAAACAGAGCGTTCCAGGTCACAACCTACTGCTTGAAAAATATTCACCTGGCAACTCAACATTCCAGGATTATAGAATCTTTAGGCGAGACAGAGGAGAAGGTAAAGAGGAGGAGGCATTGCATTATTAGTTATGGAGTCAGTTACTGCAGTAAGAAAATATGATATCTTGGAGGGGGCATCAAATGAATATTAATATTCTGTTTAAGGAGATAATTCCAGCTTCTCCAATCTCTGCACAATACTGAAATCCCTCATTGTACTTGTTTGTTTTCATTATGTAGGTTTGAAGGCTGCCCAACTCCCTTGGTGTGTCTGTGAAGAGATGTTCCCCACAGGTGTGATGAGGACCTGGATATCATCGTTGACTTTGGGTGAGAGTTTTACTTGTGATAGAATTTGTCATCTTGGATTGGTTTTGGGCCCGGCGGGGGGCGGGGGGGGGGGGACTGTGGCCCTCTCCTGGTTCTTGGTCATGATCCAGCAAGTGGGTGTCGGGAAAGGAATGGCACCGTTTTAAAATTCCCTTTCAGGACAGGGATGAGAAACTTTTTCTCTGAGGGTCGTGTGACCTTGAAACATTCTGCCTCAGAAGGTGGTGGAGCAGGAGTCAGCTAATCTGCCATAGAATCCCTACAGTGCAGAAGGAGGCCATTCGGTCCATCGAATCTGCACTGACTCTCTGACAGAGCATCGTACCCACGCCCACAACCTGCCAGTAACCATGCGCATTTACCATGGCTAACCCCCCCCCCCCAACTTACAGATCTTGGGACACTAAGGGGCAATTTAGCATGGCCAATCCATCTACCTGCACATCTTCGGAGTGTGGGAGGAAACCGGAGCACCCGGAGAAAACCCATGCAGATACGGGGAGAATGTGCAAACTCCGCACAGACAGTGACCGTTCTAGAATTCAACACTGGCTGGTTAATTTTACTGAGCGACTTCCCCCCATTTTTCAGCAAATAAAGCGACTCTCTTCCTCTCCTCCCCTTGCATTGCCTCCCCCTCCACTGCCTCCCCCCCCCACTGCCTCCTCCCCTCGCACTGCCTCTCCCCCCCCCACAGCCTCCTCCCCTCGCACTGCCTCCCCCCCCCCCACTGCCTCCTCCCCTTGTACTGTCTCCCCTCCCTGCACTGCCTCTCTCTCTCTCTCTTCCCCCCCCCCGTCTCCTCACCTTGGACTGCCCCCCCGCGCTGCACTCCTGGGTCCTGTGGGAGGTACAAAATGCCTTTGAACACTCTCACTCCATCCTCACAGCATCCATGTCCCAGACGTTAGACCAGTGTGTCTTTCCAGTGCCAAAGTGGCCAGACCGCCTCAAACTGTTGTGCCTTTCCCTGCCCAGTTGATCTCCCATTTATTGCAGGACAAGAACAAGCCCAATCTCCGCTACAAGCCACCCACACCGACCCCCACCCCCACCCCTCCCACCTTTGTAGATACAACCAGCATCCTGTACCTCTCAGCCCAACTCTCCATCAGTTGATCTTGAGATTCTAACCACATAATCCTTACCTCGTTAGCTTTCTGTTTCACCTTTATGCTATTGAACCTGATCTGCCCCTCAGGTTTCGGTGAACCCGCTTTGTTGGTTGTTAAAAGTGCTTTCCTACACCCTGAGGTGACGATCGTGTAAAGTTCTCATCGTCCCAGCACCATTTATAGAGTTGCGGAAAGGAGGAGTGTGTCTGGGGTGAGAGAAAAATCTGAGTAACTAACGTCCTGGAGGAGATGTGTGGAGATCAGGAACGTAAACAGATTCATTCCCAGATTAATATCTGTCAATATGATCAGTAGAATAAAATCCTGATTTCAGAATAGTGGCTAATTAAGAAAATTACAAACTATTCAAAGGTGAAACTATTTCCACACTTGTTTCCCTTCTAGTGCCCCCTGTTATTAGGTTTGAGTTATTTATTATTGTCACAAGTAAGGCTTACATTAACACTGCAATGAAGTTACTGTGAAAATCCCCTAGTCGCCACACTCCGGCGCATGTTCGGGTAACACTGAGGGAGAATTTAGCATAGCCAATGCACCTAACCAGCATGTCTTTCAGACTGTGGGAGGAAACCGGAGCACCCGGAGGAAACCCACGGAGACACGGGGAGAATGTGCACTCTCCACACATGACATGGAGTTGCCGGAGTTGGATTGGGGTAGGCACAGGAAGTAGTCTCACAACGCCAGCTTAAAGTCCAACAAGTTTATTTGGTAGCACGAGCTTTCGGAGTGCCGCTCCTTCATCACTCACCTGTCTCCAGACTGACAGTGACCCAAGCCGGGAATCGAACCCTGGTCCCTGGCGCTGTGAGGCAGCAGTGCTAACCACTGTGCCACCGTGCTATGTACTAGGTTGAGATGGAGTGTTAGGTGGATTGGCCATGCTAAATTGCCCCTTAGTGTCCAAAGATGTGCAGGCCAGGGGGATTAACAGGGTAAACACATAGGGTTATGGGGATAGGGCAGGAGGGTGGGCCTGATGGAGAGATGGTGCCAACTCGATGGGCCAAATGGCCTCCTCCTGCACTGTAGGGATTTTATGATTCTAAACGTTGTCATGGAACTGCTCGGAAAATGGTCTCCTTCTGTTTTTTTTTACATTCATTTGTGAAATTTGGGTGTTGCAATCTAGGTCCAGCATGTATTTCCCATCCCTAATTGCCCCTTGAGAAGGTGGCGATGAACCGCTGCAGTCTCTGAGATGTAGGGACACCCACACAGGAGGGAGTTCCAGGATTTTCAGCCAGTGACAGTGAAGGAACAGTCGATATATTTCCAAGTCAGGATGGTGAGTGACTCGGAGGGCAACTTGCAGGTGGGGGTGTTCCCAGGTATCTGCTGCCCTTGTCCTTCTAGATGGAAGTGGTCGTGGGTTTGGAAAGTGCTGTTGAAGGAGCCTTGATGAGTTGCAGTGCATCTTGTAGATGGTCCACATGGCGGCCACTGATTCTGTGCTGTGATTACAATGTGAATGAATTTGAGATTTTTCCTGTGCTTCCTCCTAGGGGCAGCGAGACTCATCAGTTCACCGGCCTCCCATCTTCAGCCAGCTTTTCCAGCCGGCGTCACGCTGCTCCCTGCTGTGTTCCAACAGAACTGCCGGACCATGGCCACCCTCCACCAGATGCACAGGATGGGCAAACCCAAGCGGCCGCCCCCCAAGTTGGGCCCCACCTTTGGCCGGCCGCAGCTGAAGGGGGTGGTGCTGAAAACCATGATCCGCAAGCCCAAGAAGCCCAACTCTGCCAATCGCAAGTGCGCCCGCGTCCGGCTGAGCAACGGCAAGGAGGTGATCGTCTTCATCCCCGGAGAGGGCCACAATCTCCAGGAACACAACATCGTACTGGTGGAGGGGGGACGAACACAAGACCTCCCGGGAGTCAAGCTAAAAGTGGTGCGGGGGAAGTACGACTGCGCTCACGTCCAAAAGAAAAAGTAAAGACTTATTATTAAAAGAGCCGGGACTGAGAGTGAATCATTAAAGCTACTTGAACCCACATTTGCTTTCATTCGTGTTATCTCATGTTCCAGAACAGGCCCTCCCCAACCTTTGTCGCCAATCTTCACCGCACACACTGAGGGCTACAGCTGTTGGCCTCAGTAGCACTGGGTTGGGTATGGGTGAGTACTCGCCAGCATTCCTGATCGCTGCCCTCCTCCCTGGGAAGCCTGGAGAGTTTAGAGTTCCCTCCACAGCTACAGTCCCCAATCTTTTACCATCCCTATGAATGACTTGGGTGAAGGGAGAGAAGGTACGGTTGTTAAATTCACCAGTAACACAAAGTTAGGTAGGAAGGAAAGTTGTGAAGAGGACATAGGGATACAAAGGGGACGGAGACAGATTAAGTGAGTGGGCAAAGACAAGTGGGGACGGGTCTGTCACTATAACACTGGGGTACAGTACTGGTGGGGACGGGTCTGTCGCTGTATATCACTGGGGTACAGTACTGGTGGGGACGGGTCTGTCACTGTATAACACTGAGGTACAGTACTGGTGGGGACGGGTCTGTCACTGTATAACACTGAGGTACAGTACTGGTGGGGACGGGTCTGTCACTGTATAACACTGGGGTACAGTACTGGTGGGGACGGGTCTGTCACTATAACACTGGGGTACAGTACTGGTGGGGACGGCTCTGTCACTGTATAACACTGGGGTACAGTACTGGTGGGGACGGGTCTGTCACTGTATAACACTGGGATACAGTACTGGTGGGGACGGGTCTGTCGCTGTATAACACTTGGGTACAGTAGTGGTGGGGATGGGTCTGTTACTATTACACTGGGATACAGTACTGGTGGGGACGGGTCTGTCACTATGAGAGATTCGGTACAGATCTGTCACTGTAACACGGGGATTCAGTGCAGGCGGGTTCATGTCTGTCACTGGCGATGGGATCTGGTGGCACTAATACTGCAGGTAGCAGTCATTGGATGCTGACTGGGGTTAGACCATCAGATGGTCTCAGATGACAAGTAGGACTTGAGGGAACTGGTTTGAACATGAGCTACACCAAGGATTTCCCTCTTACAGGGACTGCCCAGTGTCCCATTCCAGAGACTTGAGCACAAAGCCCAGTCTGACACTCGCAGTGCAGTATTGAGGGAGTGCTGCAATGCCAGTCATTGAAGTGCAAGTTAAACCAACGCTGCATCTGCATGTTGAACTAGAGTTAAGAGATGCCCCCACCCCCATATGGAAAAAAGATGGAGAAATCTCCAAGTATCCTGACCAACTTTCCTTCCTCTTCCTCCACCCTGCACCATTATCAAAAACAGGCCGGAATATCTGAATAGAGATCCATTTTAATCACAACAGATCGCTTACTTTCTCCAATCCAATACATAGCAGAGAGACAGGTGTGTACCTCACCTGACTGTGAGGAACCATCTCACGATTGTCACAAAACATCTCCTTTCCCATCAGGGGAAGAAAGGCTCACTGCTCTTCCGAGTTTCCTCTGGTGCTCCTCTTGTCTTTCACCAGTAGATAGTCCTATGGAAAGGCCCAATACCCACCTAGGAGACCCTTTGCTGCCTGGATGGTGATGGGGAGCAGGAACCTGATCCCTTCGTCAAGGCATACAGCATCCTTGCCTTCGTTGGCCGGGGCATTGAGATTAAAACTTGGCAAGTCATGTTGCAGCTTTATAGAGCTTCAGTTAGGCCGCACTTGGAATATAGTGTTCAATTCTGGTCGCCACACTACCAGATGGATGTGGAGGCTTTGGAGAGGGTACAGAAAAGATTTACCAGGATGTTGCCAGGTATGGAGGGCAAGAGCTATGAGGAGAGGTTGGAGAAACTTAGTTTGGTCTCACTGGAATGTCGGAGGTTGAGGGACGAGGTTGAGGATAGAAGTCTACAAGATTATGAGAGGCATGGACAGAGTGGATAGTCAGAAGCTTTTTTCCAGGGGGGAAGAGTCAATTACTAGGGGGCATAGGTTTAAGGTGCGAGGGGCAAGGTTTAAAGGAGATGTACAAGGTAGATTTTTTACTCAGGTGGTGGGTGCCTGGAACTCGCTGCTGGGGGAGGTAGTGGACGCAGATACGATCGTGACTTTTAAGGGGCATCTTGACAAATACATAAATAGATGGGAATAGAGGGATATGGTCCCCAGAAGGGTAAGGGATTTTAGTTCAGTCAGGCAGCATGGTCGGTGCAGGCTTGGAGGGCCGAAGGGCCTGTCCCTGTGCTGTAATTTTCTTTGTTCAATCCACACTCCTCAGCGAACAGGAGCCTGAATCCTGCGCTTCCCCAGTTAGCAGAGATGGAGGATGATGCCGGCGATTGTTGAGGTGGCTTGTGTTTCCCATAAAGCCACTCTGGCACATCCGCAACTTATACAATTATTTGGACAGTTTCTTTAAACAGAGACGAACAAATATTTTAAGGTGAAAGGTCTGACTGGGAGGCATTTCCCTTTACACACCAATAGTCTGACAGGACAAACACATTCTTGGCTTTACACCCAACTTCAGGCCAGGAAACTGGTCTTCTTACACTGTTCATTGTGAAACTTTGCCATTGGAGTTGGAGCAGGTGGTGGAGATCACAGGTGGTCTTGCGGGGAGGAGGGTTCTCTGAGTATGGAGCACACCGTTGCAAGGATTCTCACTCCAGGTGATGAAAGGAGAGGATCGGGCTCAGTCAGGGAGTCGCCACCTTCAGAAGACTTGGGAAAAAACACTAAATAAAACTCCTCTCATTAATGTGACACCTCAGAGCCCGGGTGTGAAGTGTTCACCTTGCTGTGAGTAATCTTGGTTCTATTTCCCCTTATATGCTTCGACTGGACCTCCGGGTTCAGTCAGCTTCCTGCCAATGGAGACCAGTTTTACCCACGCTGCTTTGAGAGAGTGAAACTGCCCAATATTCTGCAATGGTTACCAACAGTTCTCCCGTGGCATTGCTCGTGCATAGTCTCAGGTTGTGGTGTTTTAGCAGTTGATCTAACACCATTTATATAGTGCCTTTTGCGTAATAAAATGTCCTAGTGTACTTCGGAGGAGTGTTAGCAAACAAAAATAAAACACTAAAATTGATAATCTGGGCTCACAATAGCTGCTTAACACCCTGAGGTCAGTCAGAGGGCAATTGTCCTTTGTAAATTGCAGAGTACAGGTCAACGACTGGGCTACCTCTAGCTTTTTTTGCCTCACACCCCAGTGTGACATCTGGGAGGTGCTGGACACACGCGAGGTGTGAAGAATTTGGGGGTAGAATTTCCGCAGGGGATCCCTGATCTCTGGCTGCAGCGACTGATGGAATCCAAGAGGAAACACAGACAATCTTACTGTGGTAGAGGGAGAGACTTGGTGCGAGCATCCGAGGCCTTTGTGGGTGCTTCTAACAGAGGGGTCCCGCTCCTGCTAGGAACTATGGGTGAACCCCACCTCCATTACAATGATGCTTGACTGTTTCCCTCAGCTTACTGGACCACCAAAGGCAATTAAGCCCAGTGTCCTACCCAATAAGCTTGATCAGCTGACAGACAACTGTAGAGATTAGTTTGAGCTTTTAATTTATCCAGGCATCAACTTGAAACGTACCTTGCATCAATTTCACTCATTCTGCACCTAGTGGTGGAGGCGGACACACTGGGAACGTTTAAGACTTATCTAGATAGCCACATGAACGGAGTGGGAATGGAGGGATACAAAAGAACGATCTAGTTTGGACCAGGGAGCGGCGCGGGCTTGGAGGGCCGAAGGGCCTGTTCCTGTGCTGTATTGTTCTTTGTTTGTTTGTAGTGCTCGGTGTTATCCGAAAGACTTTTGGATCAAAGGATTACGTTGGTGAAAACGTGACTCTAAGTAAAACAAGAGTGACCATGAGCTGCAGATTTGTAATCCCATCAACCAGTCGGTGACCCAGTGAGTTTAACGTGAAGATTCTGCCCGTGTTAGGATTTGTGCCGGTTCCTGTAAACTTCCGGAACCACCTACCGAATGACCCGTAGGACCCTCGACAAGAGTCTGGCCACATCCTGTTAGGACACAGCGT
This sequence comes from Mustelus asterias, assembly GCF_964213995.1. Taxonomy (NCBI): domain Eukaryota; kingdom Metazoa; phylum Chordata; class Chondrichthyes; order Carcharhiniformes; family Triakidae; genus Mustelus; species Mustelus asterias. The sequence goes on from NW_027592963.1 coordinate 11,977, forward strand.
TTCCCAATGGAAAGGCCAATCCCTCACCCATTTTACAGCAGCGGGAAGTCACTGGATAACAATCGAGACCAGGAATGTTCTCTTCCCCTTCCTTAGCTCAGAGATAGAGTCATAGAGGTTTACAGCATGGAAACAGGCCCTTCGGCCCAACTTGTCCATGCCGCCCTTTTTTTTAACCACTAAGCTAGTCCCAATTGCCTGCATTTGGCCCATATCCCTCTGTACCCATCTTACCCATGTAACTATCTAAATGCTTTTTAAAAGACTAAGTTGTACCCGCCTCTACTACTACCTCTGGCAGCTTGTTCCAGACACTCACCACCCTCTGTGTGAAAAAACTGCCCCTCTGGATCCTTTTGTATCTCTCCCCTCTCACCTTAAACCTATGCCCTCTAGTTTTAGACTCCCCTACCTTTGGGAAAAGATATTGACTATCTAGCTGATCTGTGCCCCTCATTATTTTATAAACCTCTATAAGGTCACCCCTCAGCATCCTACATTCCAGGGAAAAAAATCCCCAGTCTATCCAGCCTCTCCTTATTACTCAAACCATCAGGTTCCGGTAGAATCCTAGTAAATCTTTTCTGCACTCTTTCTAGTTTAATAATATCCTTTCTTTTTAGGGTGGCATGGTAGCAGTGGTTAGCGCAGTTGCCTCACCGCGCCAGGGACCCAGGTTCAATTCCTGGTTTGGGTCACTGTCTGTGTGGAATTTGCACGTTCTCCCCGTGTCTGCATGGGTTTCCTCCGGGTACTCCGGTTTCCTCCCACAGTCTGAAAGACGTGCTGGTTCGGGCGCATTGGCCCGAACAGGCGTCAAGCTGTGGCGACTTGGGGAATTTCACAGTAGCTCCATTGCAGTGTTAATGTAAGTCTTACTTGTGACACTAATAAATAAACTTTACTTTCTCTGTAATAATACTGAAACCTAGTGCAGTGAAGCCCAAAATCTGACCTGAACTGAGATCAGGCCAGAGCACCCCGGACGGAAACGCACGTGGGTTTATCCATCGGCCTGTCCAGAGTTACTCAATGAGATTACAGCCTTAAAAAAAATCACTCTGCAGGGTTTAATCACATACATCGCAACAATCGTGTGTGAGATTAAGATTGTGTTCTGGTCAAAAGCATCACCAATAGCTCAGTGCATTGACAGTCTGTACGCTTGGTGCCACGGGGAGGGGGACGTGGCCAACAGATAGAGATGGAATCCCCGGAAACAACGTCTGGTTAATTACCTGTAATTAACGTGGTCCATATTTACACCGAGTCAGTGTGACAACTCAACCTTGAACAAAGCAGTTTCTCAGTAGTGGTCCCAATGGCGAAATATGCCCTTAGTCTGATCGTGCACCTTGCTTTTTCAAAGTTACAAACGGGAAAATTTGGATTAACATCAAACTGGTTTGAGGGGGGGGTCGGGGCGAGATAATGGAAGGGCAGGTGCGGGGAGGGGGAGATAATGGAGAAGGGGAGATAATGGGAAGGGGAAATAATGGGGGTGATAATAGGGGGAGGGGAAGATAATGGGGGAGGGGAGATAGTGGGGGAGGGGAGATAATGGGGGGAGAGGGGATAATGTGGGGAGGGGGATAATGTGGGGTAAGGGGAGAAATGGGGGGGGAAGGGGGAGATAATGGGGAAGGGGGAGATAATGTGGATGGGGGAGATAATGGGGGAGATAATGGGGGGAAGGGGAGATAATGGGGAAGGGTGATAATGGGGGGAAAGGGGAGATAATGGGGGGAAGGGGGAGATAATGGGGAGATAATGGGGGAGGTAGGATAATGTGGGGAGGGGGGAAAACGTAGGGATGCGGGGGGATAATGGGAGGAGGGGGAGATAATAGAGGGCAGGTGGGGGAGGGAGGGTTGGTGGCGCAGTAAATAAAGGTGATGCCACGCCTGGGCCTTCACCTTGAGGCCCCATGTTTCGCTCCAGTCTGGATATCCGACGGAAAGTCCCCTTGATTCACGAGTCCGAGGTGAAATGAGGTGTGGTCAGCCTCGAACGTGGGCATTGACAAGGACGAGGAGGGGGCAATCGCACGCAGGGTGCAGGTAATGGATAAGATATCCCGTTAGTGCAGTGGGACTGATTCCTGTGAGGTTCGGGGAGGCGGGGAGGGGTGGGGGGGGGGGGGGGGGGGGGTGAGTTACTGGGACAGTGCAGAGGGAGCTTTACATTGTCCATTCCTGTGCTTAACGCTGCAACACTTTGGCGCTCCAATGAACAGAAAATTAGCACAAAGGAAAAAAACTGCAAGAAAATACTGTTAGGTTAAGGTCACGGATTTTGTCGTCTTCAAATAAATAGTAAACAATGAGAAAGTCGTTCTTTAAAGTCCATCCCAGGGGTTTGGAGGAAGTCCGTTTCCAGTGGGCTTTCTGCTGGTTTCACCTGGTATCGAGCCGCCTGACGCGCACCTTCTGTTTGTAATGATATTCCTTCAGGTACTCCTTCAGGGTGTTGGGAATGGGGAGGAGCTCGATCCCATCGTAAGTGGAGCAGCTGGAAATGGCGGCCCGGCAGATGTGCTGGAGACTGAACGGGAAGGTCCTGTTGATGGGATTGGAGAGGAGTGGTTCAAAGAACATGCAGGAGTTGGGGTCCTTGTAGTGCTCGAGGAGGCCGGTGACCGTGGGAGCGTGGAAGACGCTGGGGTCGTGCACGTCGAAGCTGAAGTTGTGGTTCCACTGCTCGATGCGCGCGTGCAGAGAGCGGCTGTACCTGCGGAAGCTGACCGAGAAGAGGTAGTCCTCTTGCGCTGAGTCCCGCAGCAGGAAAGCTCCCTCTGGTTTGCCCTCCAGCAGGGCTTCGGCCTGGTACCGGTCCATGACGCCCCAGTAGCAAGGAAAAGTGGTCAGCTCCAGGAGGTCGGGAACCAGGCAGTGGATGTAGTCGATCTGGGTGTGGGCGCGGTAGCCATCTTTGATCTCCACCTGCTCGGGGGGCAGTTGGGGAGGGGGCGCCTCTTCGACGGACGCACTCTCCTGGAGCTGGAGGGTGGCCCGGTCATCTCCGGCCAACTCGTTCATCCCGGGCGCCAGCTTGGGCCCCAGTTTGTACAAGGGGTTGATCTGCGCGGTCACCTCGAAGGTGTGAATCTGTGCGTGGGGGGGTGGCTCGACCCCCTGCTCGATGCTGATCCGCCGCCTCTCTCGCAGACGGTCATCTTCATCCTCCACGGGCGTCCCGCCAGAGGACGCCGTATCCAGCATGGGGGAGCTCTGTGACACGGGCGCCGTGTGCTGCTTTATCAGGTACCATTTCTGCGCTAAATCCGTGCCGGCAGGGAAGGGGCATTTATCCAGCATCAGCTCACTAATGTGGATCTTCCTCTTGGAGGAGGACAGGATGGCAGAATGCAGGCCGTGGGATTTAATTGGGAAACACTGGCCCACCACATCCTGAATCCGCTGCCTCAGTGACCGACTGTGCAGTTTGCACGCTCCAGCGTCCCGGGAATCCTTCTCCCGGGTCACATCCAGGTTCTGTTTTCCCGATTTCCTGCCCGAAGGATTCCCGGCGTTCCCCTCCTTTTGTCCCATCCCCGAGGCGCCGGCGGAGAGTTCGGATTTGTGGGAATTTCTGTTCTTCTTTTTGCTCCGACTCTCCGCCTGTTCCTCTGGGTCCCCTCGCCTGACCTTGGGCCTCACAGCCCGCTTGTCTTTCTCCGGCCTCTCGTTCTCCCGCGGCTCTGACATGCTTTCCGGGAGCGAGCGGGAATGGGCGCGGATCGCGGCTGTCAGCTTTAAGACAAACTGCCGCCGAGAGGCCGACAGCCGGTCGAATCCGTTAACAGACGACACTTGGCAACACGCCCAACAGTTCGAGCCACCATCGTGCCGTGCATTGCCCACTCCGCTTCCCAACTCCCCACTACTCAATTTGATTCGGGTCCGGAAACCAGGAACTTCCTGGGAATGCCATGGAGAAACTTACACTGTAAAAAAAAAAAGAGATGATGGAATGTGAATGAAACTGCTCCCACACCAAGTCTTTTTTTATTCATTCGTGGGACATGGCATCGCTGGCCGGGCCAGCATCTATTGCCCATCCCTAGTTGCCCTTGGCGGTGAGCTGCCCTTCTTGCAACCGAGTGTCTCGCTGTGCCATTTCAGAGGGCAGTTCAGAGTCAACCACCTTGCTGTGGCTCTGGAGTCACATGTAGGCCAGACCGGGTAAGGATGGCAGATTTCCTTCCCTAAAGGACATTAGTGAACCAGATGGGTTTTTCTGACAATCGACAATGGTTTCATGGTCATCATGTGGAGATGCTGGCATTGGACTGGGGTAAACACAGTAAGAGTTTTAACAACACCAGGTTAAAGTCCAACAGGTTTATTTGGTAGCAAGTACCATTAGCTTTCGGAGCGCTGCTCCTTCATCAGATGGAGTGGATATCTGGCAGATTTCCACTCCATCTGACGAAGGAGCAGCGCTCCGAAAGCTAATGGCATTTGCTACCAAATAAACCTGTTGGACATTAACCTGGTGTTGTTAAAACTCTTACTGTGTTCATGGTCATCAGCAGATTCTTAATTCCAGATATTTTTTATTGAATTCAATTCCTACAGAACTACATTTTGCACTCTCTTTTCCTTCTCTATGAATGGTATGCTTTGTCTGTATAGCGCGCAAGAAACAATACTTTTCACTGTATACTGATACATGTGACAATAATAAATCAAATTCCACCATCTGCTGTGGTGGGCTTCGAACCCGGGTCCCCAGAACATGAGCTGAGTTTCCGGATTAATAGTCTAGCAATAATAACACTAGACCATTGCCTCCCCTGATCTGATGGCATTCGAACGACGGAATGGCCGGCTCACAGGGCAGCGATGGTGGATGTAGGAGACACAGGGTGACTGTTGGTCAATATTTCCCCCCCCCGTGGCCCCCGATCTCAGGGAACGAAGGGAGAGCAGATGACCATGAAACCATTGTCGGAAAAACCCATCTGCTTCACTGACGTCCATCAGGGAAGGAAATCTGCCTTCCTTACCCGGTCTGGCCTACATGTGACTCCAGAGCCACACAGAAATGTGGTTGACTCTCAGCTGCTCTCCGGAATGACGCAGCCGAGACACTCAGAGGATCTCTTACTGCTTGAAAGGAGGGGAATAAAAGCGGGTCCGGTTGTGGATCCCTGGCTTCCTCTGCGTGAGCGAGGAGGGTAGCTTAACGCACAGACCTGGCACTGTCCTGCTCCTGGAACTGGGAGTTAACCCAGCCGAGGAGTCTTCCTGTTCCACATTTCACCGGACCTGATGCAAAATACTCCCCGTCTCGGTAAATATACCATCAACTAACCCACTGAATTTACTTCATAATCAGCCTAAAGCCCCAGTAAATACACAGAGGCGGTAAGTATCCAATAAATACCCGGTAACACCCTGTTCATACCTGAAAATTACCCAGTAAATACTGGGTTAGTACCGAGTAAATTCCCAATTAATCACCAGTTAATACCTAGGGGGAGATTCCCGGGGAAAGGGGGAAGATTGCCAGGGGAAGAGGGGGGTGATTCCCGGGGAAGAGGGGGAGATTCCCGGGGAAAGGGGGAAGATTGCCAGGGGAAGAGGGGGGGTGATTCCCGGGGAAGAGGGGGAGATTCCCGGGGAAGAGGGGGAAGATTGCCAGGGAAGAGGGGGGTGATTCCCAGGGAAGAGGGGGGTGATTCCCGGGGAAGAGGGGGGGTGATTCCCGGGGAAGAGGGGGGGTGATTCCCGGGGAAGAGGGGGGGTGATTCCCGGGGAAGAGGGGGGGGGGGGTGATTCCCGGGGAAGAGGGGGGGTGATTCCCGGGGAAGAGGGGGGGGTGATTCCCAGGGAAGAGGGGGGGTGATTCCCGGGGAAGAGGGGGGGTGATTCCCAGGGAAGAGGGGGGTGATTCCCGGGGAAGAGGGGGGGGGGTGATTCCCGGGGAAGAGGGGGGGGGTGATTCCCGGGGAAGAGGGGGGGGGGTGATTCCCGGGGAAGAGGGGGGGTGATTCCCGGGGAAGAGGTGGGGGGTGATTCCCGGGGAAGAGGTGGGGGGTGATTCCCGGGGAAGAGGTGGGGGGTGATTCCCGGGGAAGAGGTGGGGGGTGATTCCCGGGGAAGAGGGGGGGGGGGTGATTCCCGGGGAAGAGGGGGGGGGGGTGATTCCCGGGGAAGAGGGGGGGGGGGTGATTCCCGGGGAAGAGGGGGGGGGGGGTGATTCCCGGGGAAGAGGGGGGGGGTGTGATTCCCGAGGAAGAGGGGGGGGGGTGATTCCCGAGGAAGAGGGGGGGGGGTGATTCCCGGGGAAGAGGGGGGGGGGTGATTCCCGGGGAAGAGGGGGGGGGGTGATTCCCGAGGAAGAGGGGGGGGGGGTGATTCCCGGGGAAGAGGGGGGGGGGTGATTCCCGGGGAAGAGGGGGGGGGGTGATTCCCAGGGAGGGGGGGGGGGGGTGATTCCCAGGGAAGAGGGGGAAGATTGCCAGGGAAGAGGGGGGTGATTCCCAGGGAAGAGGGGGGTGATTCCTGGGGAAGGCGGGGGGGGGAAGAGGGGGTGTTTCCCGGGTTATTTAAGCGCTGGTTAGAGCGGGTTAAGCGCTAGTTAAGGCTGGTTAGTTACCGGTTGTTCCCCGGCCCCGGGCCGCGCTGCCGCCGCCGCTTCCTCCGTGCTTCCCGCCGCCGCCGCCGCTCACAGCGCCCTCGGAGCCCCCAGCGCCCGCGGAGCGAACAGCAGCCCGGACAGCCGCAAAACCCGGAGCGGAGCCACTCACAGACTGGAATCAGCCCCAAACCCCAACACCAACACCATTACCCCAACACCAACCCAACACCAACACCCCAACACCAACCCAACACCATTACCCCAACACCAACCCAACACCATTACCCCAACACCAACCCAACACCAACACCCCAACACCAACACCATTACCCCAACACCAACCCAATACCATTACCCCAACACCAACCCAACACCAACACCCCAACACCAACACCATTACCCCAACACCAACCCAACACCAACACCCCAACCCCAACACCAACCCAACACCAACACCACCCCAACACCATCACCCCAACACCAACACCCCAACACCAACCAATACCATCACCCCAACACCATCACCCCAACACCAACACCCCAACACCAACCCAGCACCCCAACACCAACACCCCAACACCAACACCCCAATGCCAAACCAACACCCCAACACCACCCCAACACCATCACCCCAACACCAACACCCGAACACCAACACCCCAACACCATCACCCCAACACCAACACCCCAACATCAACCCAGCACCAACACCAACCCAACACTCCAACACCAACACCCCAACACCATCCCAACACCAACATCCCAACACCAACACACAATGCACAAGGTCTGTGCTCACTGCACCCCACATGGTGATCCTCACTGGATCCCACATGGTGATCCTTACTGGATCCCACACAGTCACCCTCACTGGATCCCACACAGTGACCCTTATTGGAGCCCACACAGTGACCCTTACTGGATCCTACATAGTGACTCTACGAGGTCTATAAAATAATGAGGGGCATAGATCAGTTTAATTTAGATAAATGCGAGGTGATGCATTTTGGTCGATCGAACCAGGGCAGGACTTACTCAGTTAATGGTAGGGCGTTGGGAAGAGTTACAGAACAAAGAGATCTAGGGGTACATGTTCATAGCTCCTTGAAAGTGAAGTCACAGGTGGACAGAGTGGTGAAGAAGGCATTCGGCATGCTTGGTTTCATTGGTCAGAACATTGAATACAGGAGTTGGGACGTCTTGTTGAAGTTGTACAAGACATTGGTAAGGCCACACTTGGAATACTGTGTACAGTTCTGGTCATCCTATTATAGAAAGGATATTATTAAACTAGAAAGAGTGCAGAAGAGATTTACTAGGATGCTACCGATACTTGATGGTTTGAGTTATAAGGAGAGGCTGGATAGACTGGGACTTTTTTCTCTGGAGCTGAGGGGTGATCTTATAGAGGTCTATAAAATAATGAGGGGCACAGATCAGCTAGATAGTCAATATCTTTTCCCAAAGGTAAAGGAGTCTAAAACTAGAGGGCCTAGGTTTAAGGTGAGAGGGGAGAGATACAAAAGTGTCCAGAGAGGCAATTTTTTCACACAGTGGGCGGTGAGTGTCTGGAACAAGCTGCCAGAGGTAGTAATAGAGGCGGGTACAACTTTGTCTTTTAAAAAGCATTTAGACAGTTACATGGGTAAGATGGGTATAGAGGGTTATGGACCAAACGCGGACAAATGGGATTAGCTTGGTGGTTAAAAAAAAGGGACGGCATGGATAAGTTGGGCCGAAGGGCCTGTTTCCGTGCTGTAAACCTTTATGACTCTATGACCCTCACTGGATCCCACTTGGTGACCCTCACTGGATACTCACTGAATCCCACACCCAGATTGACCCTCACTGGAACCCAAACACTGACCCTCACTGGAGCCTCATTGGATCCCACACTGGATCCCACAGACTGACCCTCAGTGAATCCCACACTCAATGATCTTTACTGGACCCTCACTGGATCCCTCACACACTGATCCTCACTGGATCCCACACAGACACACACGCTGATCTCCATTGGATCCCAAACACACTGATCCTCTTTGAATCCCACACACACTGATCTTAAGTGGATCCCACATACACTGTAGAGAGAGATCAACTCAGTGCGAGATAGATCCATTCAAAAGTCAGATGGCAGCAGGGAAGAAGCTGTTCTTGGGTCGGTTGGTACGTGACCTCAGACTTTTGTATCTTTTTCCTGACAGAAGAAGGTGGAAGAGAGAATGTCCGGGGTGCATGGGAGTCCTTGATTATGCTGGGCTGCTTTTCCGAGGCAGCGGGAAGTGTAGACAGAGTCAATGGATGGGAGGCTGGTTTGCGTGATGGATTGGGCTTCATTCAGAACCTTTTGTAGTTCCTTGCGGTCTTGGGCAGAGCAGGAGCCATACCAAGCTGTGATACAACCAGAAATAATGCTTTCTATGGTGCATCTGTAAAAGTTGGTGTGAGAGTTGTAGTGGACATGCCGAATTTCTTCGCCTCCTGAGAAAGTAGAGGCATTGGTGGGCTTTCTTAACTATAGTGTCGGCATGGGGGGACCAGGACAGGTTGTTGGTGATCTTGCCACCTAGAAACTTGAAGTTCTGGACCATTTCTACTTTGGCTGATTTGAAAGCTGTGTAGTGGACAAGAGTGTGGTCCTGGTGAGATATGAAACAGAGAATCTCGGGCCCAGTCAAGGGACCGCAACATTCGCATGAAAGGTATAAATTGCAGCGGCCAATCTCTGCGCAGGGAGGTCCAATAAACAGGAATGTGATAATGACCAGTTGCTTTGTGAGGTTGGTAGAGGGTAAACATAGGGCAAGGCACAGTGAGAAGTCTCTGCTTGTCTCTGGGTTGTGCCGTGGGATCCTGTACATCAATCCAAACGAGCCTCAGTTTAACATGTTTTAGATCCATAGAATAAAAGCCATGCAGTGCAGAAGGACATCATTCGGCCCATTGAGTCTGCACACCTGGAGTATTGTGTGCAGTTTTGGTGTCCTTATCTGAGGAAGGATGTCCTTGCTACAGAGGGAGTGAAGCGAAGGTTTACCAGGCTGATTCCTGGGATGGCAGGTCTGTCATATGAAGAGAGACTAAGTCAATTAGGACTATATGTGCAGCACGGTGGCACAGTGGTTAGCACTGCTGCCTCACAGCACCAGGGACCCGGGTTCGATTCCCGGCTTGGGTCACTGTCTGTGTGGAGTTTGCACGTTCTCCCTGTGTCTGCTTGGGTTTCCTCCGGGTGCTCTGGTTTCCTCCTACAGTCCAAAGATGTGCGGGTTAGGTGGATTGGCCATGCTAAATTGCCCCTTGGTGTTAGGGGAACTAGCTAGGGTAAATGCATGGGGTTATGGGGATAGGGCCTGGGTGGGATTGTGGTGGTGCAGACTCGATGGGCCGGATGGCCTCTTTCTGCACTGTTGGATTCTATGATTCTATATTCACTGGAGTTTAGAAGAGTGAGAGCGGACCTCATAGAAACGTATAAAATTCTAACAGGGTTAGACAGGATAGGTTCAGAAAGAATGTTCCCGATGGTGGGGAGAATCCAGAACTAGGGATCATAGTTTGAGGATGAGGGGTAAACCTTTTAGAACTGATGTGAGGAGAAATTTCTTCACCCGGAGGGTGGTGAATGTGTGGAATTCACTCCCACAGAAAGTAGTTGAGGCCAAAACGTTGTGTGATTTCAGGAAGAAATTAGATTTCGCTCTTGGGGCTAAAGGGATCAAGGGATATGGGAGGAAGAGGGGGGATCAGGTTATTGAATTTGATGATCAGCCATGATCAAGATGAATGGCGGAGCAGGCTCGAAGGGCCGAATGGCCTCCTCCTGCTTCTAGTTTCTAAGTAGTGAAAGGGAGAAAAATAGGTTTTGGCATTGTGATAAAACTGCTCTGAGCTTCCTCCTGGAGTGATATTAATTTTACTCTCTAATGGTCATAGATTTCTGAGTGTATTTGGGCCATTTACCCACAGCAGGGACCGAACAGCAGGTTTAAAAAGGGGGAAAGAAAGCACCGATATTTAAAATCAGTGCTTGGTGTCGAGATTTCAGAACAAGTTTCTTCACTCGACAGACTCTCCAACTCCAGCTCCAAGTCCAGTGGACATTTCCCAAATGAAGACAAAATGTCAGAGGTGAAATTATTATGTTTATTCTGGGGTTTATTCAGTGTCAAAATAAAAAAGGAAGTTATTTTTAGCACACAAAGAACAGCACAGGGACAGGCCCTTCGGCCCTCCAAGCCTGTGTCGATCATGCTGTCCTATCTAGACCAACCGCCTGTATCCCTCTATTCCCCGCCTGTTCATGTGTCTATCCAGATAAGTCTTAAATGTCACTAACGTAACAGCCTCAACCACCTCACTTGGCAGTGCCTTCCAGGTCCCCACCACCCTCTGTGTAAAAAACTTCCCCCGCACATCTCCACTGAACCTCCCCCCGCCTCACCTTGAACTTGTGCCCCCTTGTAATTGTCATTTCTGCCCTGGGACAAATATAAGATAAAATAAGAATCTAAAAACGTAGAAAAAAATCTAAAAACCATTAAAGGGGGAGAAAAACATTAACAGGAGAAGCTGCAGTCTGATATCATAGAATCCCCACAGTGCAGAAGGAGGCTGTTCGGCCCATCGAGTCTGCACTGACCACAATTCCATCCAGGTCATATTCCCGTAACCCCACCTATTTACCCTGTTAATCCCCTGACACTAGAGTCGATTTAGCATGGCCAATCAACCTAACCTGCACATCTTTGGATCTATTGCAACTTTTATTGAACTGAAGCAAGGCACTAAGGTGCCCCCTCCCCAAACCTTCCCTTTCAATGGTGCTCTCACTCAATCTCCCCACTCACTGGTGAGCTCTCCCAGGATCTCCTCCCCCTACCCATTCACTGGTACCCTTTCCCGAATCATCCAAACCCAAAATGTGCTTCCTTTTTACCCAGCTTAATCTTCAACTTTCTCTTCACTAGAAAACAAAGGGGGAAAGTTTAAAGGAGATGTGAGAGGCGAGTTTTTTTACACAGAGGGTGGTAAGTGCCTGGAATGAGCTGCCAGAGGAGGTGGTAGAAGCAGATACAATAGCAACGTTTAAGAGGCATCTTGACAGATACATGAATAGGCATCACGGTGGCACAGTGGTTAGCACTGCTGCCTCACAGCGCCAGGGACCTGGGTTCGATTCCTGGCTTGGGTCACTGTCTGTGCGGAGTCTACACATTCTTCCCGTGTCTGCATGGGTTTCCTCCGGGTGCTCCGGTTTCCTCCCACAGTCCGAAAGACGTGCTGGTTAGGGTGCATCGGCCGTGCTAAATTCTCCCTCAGTGTACCCGAACAGGTGGCGGAGCGTGGCAACTAGGGGATTTTCACTGTAACTGTGAATTTTTTTTTAACGAATGAAAGAATCATGGCAAACATGGAGAATGCAAGAATAGCTCCTTGAAAGTGGAGTCACAGAGTGGTGAAGAAGGCATTCAGCATGCTTGGTTTCATTGGTCAGAACATTGAACATAGGAGTTGGAATGTCTTGTTGAAGTTGTACAAGACATTGGTAAGGCCACACTTGGAATACTGTGTACAGCTCTGGTCACCCTATTATAGAAAAGATATTACTAAACTAGAAAGAGGGCAGAAAAGATTTACTAGGATGCTACCGGGACTTGATGGATTGAGTCATAAGGAGAGGCTGAATAGACTGGGACTTTTTTCTCTGGAGCGTAGAAGGCTGAGGGGTGATCTTATAGAGGTCTATACAATAATGAGGGGCATAGATCAGCTAGATAGTCAATATCTTTTCCCAAAGGTAGGGGAGTCTAAAACTAGAGGGCAGAGGTTTAAGGTGAGAGAGGAGAGATACAAAAGTGTCCAGAGGGGCAATTGTTTCACACAGAGGGTGGTGAGTGTCTGGAACAAGCTGCCAGAGGTAGTAGTAGAGGCGAGTACAATTTTGTCTTTTAAAAAGCATTTGGATAGTTACATGGATAAGATGGGTATAGAGGGATATGGGCCAAATGCAGGCAATTGGGATTAGCTTAGGGGTTTTAAGAAAAAGGGCAGCATGGACAAATTGCACCGAAGGGCCTGTTTCCGTGCTGTGAACCTCTCTAACTCTAATACCATGGGACGGTGGGCGGCATGGTGGCACAGTGGTTAGCACTGCTGCCTCACAGCATCAGGGACCCGGATTCCATTCCCGGCTTAGGTGTGGAGTTTGCACGTTCACCCCGTGTCTGCGTGGGTTTCCTCCGGGTGCTCCCGTTTCCTTCCACAGTCCAAAGATGTGCGGGTTAGGTTGATTGGCCATGCTAAATTGTCCCTTAGTGTCAGGGGGATTAGCAGGGTAAATGTGTGGGGTTACGGGGACAGGGTGGGATTGTGGTTGGTGCAGGCTTGATGGGCTGAATGGCCTCCTTCAATACTGTAGGGATTCTATGATTCTATGAATACCAGGTCCAAATATACACTCCTTCTCTCAGGAGGGTTAGTGGTGGGTGGAAATGGAAAGCAAAATTAAAAATTGCTGGTTACATCAGACTGTTTCATTCCGAGAGCATTACTAAACTGTTCAGCTCCCCCCCGGCCAGGATAATGGAAACGATTCACCCAGAAGCAGCAAATTTAAGTGTGACTGGATAGTATCTTTAGACTTTCCCACATCTTGTACACTTGGTATTAGCTACAGATTATTGGGGAACTCCAATGTGGAGGTTGATTAGTGTTTATTATATTTTAGAAGCAGACAGTTTGAGTGGGAGGGAGGGCAGATGTTGTCACAATTGTGACATTTTTTTAGGTTTATGATGTTTGAGACTGTCTCTAAATTTAAGAGGTTAAAGGGAGTCCAGATTGCTTTACCGGGAAATAGGTACAAGACATTTACATGTGGAGGTAATGGCAGCAGCCTGTGAGCTAACAGTGGCTAGATTGAAAGTTGCCAAAGTCCCAGAAGTGTTGAGAATATCGGGTTGGAAACAGTTGTTCTTTAAACTGTCCGTTTATCTTGTTGCGAAGTTGAGTTTATAAAGATGCCTTCATCTGCCGGGGCATTGAGTTTAAAAATTGGCAAGTCATGTTGCAGCTTTATAGAACCTTAGTTAGGCCGCACTTGGAATATATTTGATTTTGATTTATTATTGTCACATGTATTAACATACAGTGAAAAATATTGTTTCTTGCGTGCTATACAAACATACCGTTTATAGAGAAGGAAACAAGAGAGTGCAGAATGTAGTGTTACAGTCATAGCAAGGGAGTAGAGAAAGATCAACTTAATGTAAGGTAAGTCCACTCAAAAGTCTGACAGCAGCAGGGAAGAAGCTGTTCTTGAGTCAGTCGGTATGTGACCTTAGACTTTTGTATCTTTTTCCCGAAGGAAGAAGCTGGAAGAGAGAATGTCCGGGGTGCGTGAGGTCCTTAATTATGCTGGCAGCTTTGCCGAGGCAATGGGAAGTGTAGACAGAGTCAATGGATGGGAGGCTGGTTTGCGTGATGGATTGGACTACATTCACGACCTTTTGTAGTTCCTTGCGGTCTTGGGCAGAGCAGGAGCCATACCAAGCTGTGATATACCCAGAAAGAATGTTTTCTATGCTGCATCTGTAAAAGTTGGTGAGAGTCGTAGCTGACATGCCAAATTTCCTTAGTCTTCTGAGAAAGTAGAGGCGTTGGTGGGGCTTTCTTAACTATAGTGTCGGCATGGGGGGGACCAGGACAGGTTGTTGGTGATCTGGACACCTAAAAACGTGAAGCTCTGGACCCTTTCTACTTCGTCTCCGCTGATGTAGACAGGGGCATGTTCTCCTTTACGCTTCCTGAAGTCGATGACAATCTCCTTCATTTTGTTGACATTGAGGGAGAGATTATAGCGTTCAATTCTGGTTGCCACACTACCAGAAGGATGTGGAAGCTTTGGAGAGGGTACAGAAGAGATTTACCAGGATGTTGCCTGGCAAGGAGGGCATTAACTTTGAGGAGAGGTTGGAGAAACTTGGTTTGTTCTCACTAGAAGGACGGAGGTTGAGGGACGACCTGATAGAAGAGCCATTTACTAGGGGGCACATGTAAGGGGCAAGGCTTAAAGGAGATGTACGAGGCAAGTTTCTTTTTACACAGAGGGCGGTGGGTGCCTGGAATCCGTTGCCGGGGGAGGTAGTGGAAGTAGATATGATAGTGAGTTTTAAGGGGCATCTGGACAAATACATGAATAGGATGGGAATAGAGGGATATGGTCCAATGAAGCGTAGGGGATTTTAGTTCAGTTGGGCAGCATGGTCAGTGCAGGCTTGGAGGGGCGAAGGGCCTGTTCCTGTGCTGTCATTTTCTTTGTTCTTTGTTCTATGTAAAGCATGTAAAGAAAATGCGAGAAGGACAAAATATTACGTGGTTCCTTTAAAAGCTGGTTTGGTTTCAGTGCTTGGAGGTTTAAAATGCAAAGTACACACAGAGTCCCAGACTGAAACATCTGTATCCAAAGCAAGGCAGTAGGGTTGCCTTGGTAACAAACTTCAGGCATTTGAATGTTTGAAATTTGCCCAATCAATTTAAAGCAGGCACTCAGCTACCAAGAACCTATAAGATTTGAATTTGACGATGTTGAAAAAAATCAGACCAACCCTGTTTTAGGAAGATTGATAGGGTCATCACAGGTATAAAAGAGAGGGCAAGAGAAAAACAGTTATTTAGCCACTGGCACCTCTCAAGTCGAGAGGGAGAGAGCAGCTCTCCACCCTGCCTTCTAACCAGTGAAAGGTACCAAATTTAAAAGAACTCACAGACAGAGTAAACCCACAAAAGAACTCCAGAAGTTTCTGAAAGTCACAAAACCTGGTTGTATTTTTTGAGAATGATGGATTATTATATTTGTTTTGGTTAATGAATGAGCATTATATTTATTTGAACCACATTCCATATTTTACTCGATATGTTACTTGTTTAGTTAAAACTCCCAGTTAGTTATAAAATTAAATTGTTAAGTGTTCATTTTAAAGTGAGTATTTCTGTTAGTTACCCACTGAACGTTACTGAAGGATAGTTCACACTTTCCCACACACTTTTAACGGATTACCAGGTGAGGGATTCCTCTTTGGGGGATTTGGTGTTACGTCTTAAAGGGCAACAACCTCCACGTCGTAACAATCTCCAAGGGTGAGAGAGAGTGAGAGAGGTTAGATGCTACCAGGTAAAAGACCAGAAATAAACCCTCAGGATTGAATATCTACTTAAAGGATAATGTGCTCTTTTACACTATGACCAATAGTGCAATTAAGCTCAACTGAATTCTAACTGAGACTAACATGTTTGCACACATGAATGTACCTGTAATTCACTTCATGGGATCAGCAGCAGGTATCCCCGGGAGTTTCTCGTTCTTCTAACTTGCAACTGCAATGTTGGTAACACTGTCCAGTTGAAACCAGCTACATTGGACCCAGAGAATGGCACATGACACAGTGGTTAGCACTGCTGCCTCACAGTGTCAGGGACTCAGGTTCGATTCCCGGCTTGGGTCACTGTCCGTGCGGAGTCTGCACATTCTCCCCGTGTCTGCATGGGTTTCATCCCACAGTTCGAAAGACATGCTGGATAGGTGCATTGGCCATCAGTGTACCCAAAGAGGCGTCAGAGTGTGACGACTAGGGGATTTTCACAGTAACTTCATTACAGTGTTAATGTGAGCCTACTTAGAATCATAGAATCACTACAGTGCAGAAGGAGGCCATTCGGCCCATTGAGCCTGCACCAACCACAATCCCACCCAGGCCCTATTCCCGTAACCCCGCATATTTACCCTGCTAATCCCGACACTAGGGGCAATTTAGCATGGCCAATCAACCTAACCCGCACATCTTTGGCCTGTGGGAGGAAACCCACGCAGACACAGGGAGAACATGCAGACTCCACACAGACAGTGACCAGAGGGCAGAGTCGAACCCGGGTCCCTGGCGCTGTGAGGCAGCAGTGCTAACCGCTGGGCCACCGTGCCGTCCCCGGACTACTCGTGACACTAATAAATAAACTTTAAACTTTCAGGTTGGGTGCAAACTTACTGTAAACTTTGGAAAATTCCTTCATGAATGATGTTACAGAGGCCACACTTGGTTCTCAGTACAGCTTATTACCATTCTCCTCTTAACAGGATCTTGGATATGGGAACTTCTTACATCGGTGGTCCTTCTGTGGGTTTTGATTCCATCTCTCTCTTGCGATCCTATCTCCTGACGCCGACTGGAAGTTCTCTTTGTGCATGCAACCCTTCATATGAAAACCACACACCAGTTGAAAGTGAGAGTGTGTTTTTTTTTCAGAAAGTGGTCTGGATCATTTTATTACTGGTTGTTTAAGTTGTGGGAGGGGGGGGGGGGGATGTCAAAAACTGAATCAAAAAGTGTCCAATGAGGGCAGTGAAATGTAGAGGTGCTGCTCAGTGCAAAAGAAGAAGGTTAGTGGGCAAAGCAAATAAAGACCAGACATGTGCCAACAATCTCTATCCCAAATGTTCGGTCACGCTTCTCCCTCACAAGGTACAAATTGGTGAAGGAGATCGCCCTTCCTTGGTGCATCTGGATTTTAACTCCAATCATAGCATTCAGACTAGTTATATAATTCCTGTCATTGGCCGTGCTAAATTCTCCCTCAGTGTACCCGAACAGGTGCCGGAGTGTGGTGACTAGGGGATTTTCACAGTAACTTCATTGCAGTGTTAATGCAAGCCTACTTGTTGCCCTATCAGAGGAGCCACACCATGTCTATGTTATTGTCCTAGACTGCACTCCCTTTCTCACTATTTGAAAAATCTTTTAACGTTGCGTTTGCACTTCAGTCCCATGCTCCTGATCTACAGGCCCCCGGTGCGGAGGGGGGGGCAGGGAAGGACCTGCTCCTGGGCCTGGCCAAACTTGCCCTAAACAGGTCCAGGCAGCAGGTGACTGACCAGGGTGGGGCGTCATCCGATCTGACTGTCTGCCCCTCTATCACGGCTACATTTGCGACCGGGTGTCCCTGGAGGGAGCATGCAGTGTCCATGGGCGCTGTTGAGGCCCTGAGCCTCACAGCGCCAGGGACCCGGGTTCAATTCCCTGTGAATGTTCTCCCCGTGTCTGTGTGGGTTTCCTCTGGCTGTTCCAGTTTCCTCCCACAGTCCAAAGATGTGCGGTTAGGCGGATTGGCTATGCTAAATTGTCCCTTAGTGTCCAAAGATGTGCAGGTTAGGTTAATTGGGCATGTTAAATTGCCCCTTAGTGTCCAAAGCTGTGTAGGTTAAGGGGATGATTGGCTATGCAAAATTGCCCCTTAGTGCCCAAAGATGTGCAGGTTAGGTTAATTGGGCATGTTAAATTGCCCCTTAGTGTCCAAAGATGTGTAGGTTAAGGGGTTGATTGGTTATGCTAAATTGCCCCTTAGTGTTGGGGGGTTGGTGGAGGATTAGCAGGATAAATATGCGGGGTTGTGGGAATAGAGCCTGGGTGGGATTGTGGTCAGTACAGACTCGATGGGCTGAATGGCCTCTTTCTGCACTGTAGGGATTCTATGATTCTTCCGTGCCTGTTGGGCACCGCAGGGACTGGGGTATATTAGACCCATTTAATCACATGTTGGTTTGATGTTTAAAGTTTCCTTTACCTTTCGAATTCTGTTTCACCCCCCCTACCCCCCCCCCCCCCCCCTCCTCCAAGGGGCTGCCCCTTTTACTTTGGCACTCAATGAGTTTAGTTTAATTGATTTGCCAAAAAGAATGGCAAGATCAGCCATTTGTCTGCACACACACACACAATCTCCCCCTGTGCCTGTATCCTCCTGCACCATCACCGTGCAAGATAACCGTGGTGCTTTCCATTACTCAATCTCCGATATAGCCAGGGTTTAAAAACCCGCACGTTAATACTCGAACATAAACAAAATTATTGGCAAAGACAGGATTGGGATTAAAGCTGAAGGTGGGAGAACTAAGTGGAGAGTTTGATCCCACAATCCCCTAATTACATTAGAGGTATCACTAACATCTCTGTGCATGCCAGGAGGCCTTCAGAGAGTTTGTGTTGTGCCAATATTCCAGCCATTCTAGACTGTTTGGACAAATATTTTAAGGCGTGCCATTTTCCTTACAGCCTTATGTATCATATGAAGGATAAATATTTAAAATAAAACAAACCTATTAAGCAGCAGTTTCCAATCACCTCAGGAATTCTCTCTTGGCAGAACAAAAAGGTTCCTGCTGAAATATTTTCCAGTCTCTTATTGCACTGGCCTTTCACTAAGCAACATTCATTCCACATCTGGCTATTCAAATTTTACACAGAACCAGGATCAACAAGAAGTTCATAGGATCCCTGCAGTGCAGAAGGAGGCCATTCGGCCCATCGAGTCTGCACCGACCACAATCCCATCCAGGTCCCCTCCCCACAACCCCGTGCATTTACCCGAGCTAGTCCCCCTGACACTCAGGGGCAATTTTAGCCTGGCCAATCCACCTAACCCGCACACCTTTGGACTGTGGGAGGAAACCGGAGCACCCGGAGGAAACCCACGCAGACACGAGGAGAATGTGCGGACTCTGCACAGACAGTGACCCGAGCCAGGAATCGAACCCAGGTCCCTGGTGCCGTGAGGCAGCAGTGCCAACCACTGTGCCGCCGTGTTGATTTTGTTACCCATAAATATTTTTTCACTCTCTCTGCTGTCGAGCGCCCCAACTCCACTCTCTTCTACGCTTACACATGGTTCTTGTTTTCTTACTCAAAAAAAAAAGCAAAGTCCATCTTCAGCTCCAAAGACGCATATTAAAAAAAAGTGGGTGCCCAATCTGAGAGCAAGTTAGCCACTTTGAGACCTGGTGCAGTCAGTTGGCAGTCTCCGTGGCAAAATGAATGAGAGCCTTTAACTGAGGCAAGAGGGCTCGTACCATTCAGAAATATGTAAAGCAGAGTGCTGCTACAGCTGTCACTATGGTTACTCGCCCTCCAATCATAGAATCCCTACAGTGCAGAAGGAGGCCATTCGACCCATCGAGTCTGCACTGACCACAATCCCACCCAGGCCCTATTCCCACTTAGTTACCCTGCTAATCCCTCTAACCTATCACACCCTGGGACACTCGGGGTTAATTTAGCATGTCCAATCAACCTAACCCGCATATCTTTGGACTGTGGGAGGAAACCGGAGCACCCGGAGGAAACCCACGCAGACACGGGGAGAAAATGCAAACTCCACACAGACAGTGACCCAAATCGGGAATCGAACCCAGGTCCCCGGAGCTGTGAGGCAGCAGTGCTAACCACTGTGCTACCGTGCCACCCCATTCCTGAAGTTTATGTCTGTTATTAAACCTGAACTTTATCTTCCAAAACCGACTCTTTCTAAAGCCACTGAAACTTAACTCCCTGTGAAACTCATCGGTGGCACAGTGGTCAGCACTGCTGCCTCACAGCGCCAGGGACCCAGGTTTAATTCCGGCCCTCGGGTCACTGTCTGTGTGGAGTCTGCACATTCTCTCTGTGTCTGCATGGGTTTCCTCCCACAGTCCGAAAGATGTGCGAGTTAGATTGATGGCTATGCTAAATTGTCCCTTAGTGTCAGAGGGATTAGCTAGGGTAAATGGGAGTAGGGTTATGGGAATAGGGCCTGGGTGGGATTGTGGTTGGTACAGACTCAATGGGCTGAATGGCCTCCTTCTGTACTGTAAGGATTCTGATTCTAATGAGGACCTGAAAGAGGTCTACAAAATTATGAGGGGCATGGATAGGGTGGCTAGCCAGAGGCTTTTTCCCAGGTGGAAAGGTCAACTAGAAGAGGCCACAATTTAAGGTGAGAGGGGGTTAAGTTTAGGGGAGATGTGTGGGGAAAGTTTTTCACAAGAGGGTGGCGGGTGCCTGGAAACGCGCTGCCAGAGGAGGTGGTGGAAGCAGGCACATTCGCAACGTTCAAGGTGTACCTTGATAGACACATGAACGATAGGTGAACAGAGGTACAGAAACCGCGTATTGGCGCAGGCTTGGTCGACCAAAAGGCCTGTTCCTGTGCTGTATTACCCTCCAACATCTCACTAAGGTGGTCAGTCTCAAGAGTCCAGACAGCGAGTGTTGATAGGCTATTTGACAGAGTACAATACAGCTGAACCCAGTGCAGTTCTCATTTGACACCCATTAAAAAAAAACCACTTTCTGGTAGGGCCACTGGATAGAGATCAAGAGCAAGGAATCTGTAATGCATTGTAAAATTTATCTCTGTTTGATTAGTCAGTGGCCTAATGGTATTATCACTAGACTATTAATCCAGAAACTCAGCTAATGTTCTGGGGACCTGGGTTCAAATCCCACCACGGCAGATGGTGAAATTTGAATTCAATTTTAAAAAATCTGGAATTAAGAATCTACTGATGACCATGAATCGATTATCGGAAAAACCCATCTGGTTCACTAATGCCCCTTTGGAGAAGGAAAGCTGCCGTCCTTACCTGGTTTGGTCTACACGTGACTCCAGAGCCACAGCAACGTGGGGTTGACTCTCAACAGCCCTGGGGCAATTAGGGATGGACAATAAATGCTGGCCAGTCATCGACACCCATGTCCCATAAATGAACAACAAAATGTCACGTGACGTGAGACCTTTACAGGTTTTGCCCTCTCTTCCATCCTGGACTGCGAGCAAGCAACACCCATCGGACAAAGCTCAACTAACCGGTTAAGTAGTCATAGAGGTTTACAGCCCTTCGGCCCAACTTGTCCATGCCGCCCTTTTTTTTTAAACCCCCAAGCTAGTCCCAATTGCCCGCATTTGGCCCGTATCCCTCTATACCCATCGTACCCATGTAACTGTCTAAATGCTTTTTAAAAGACAAAATTATACCCGCCTCCACCTCTGGTAGCTTGTTCCAGACACTCACCACTCTCTGTGAAAAAATTGCCCCTCTGGACCCTTTTGTATCTCTCCCCTTAAACCTATGCCCTCTAGTTTTAGACTCCCCTACCTTTGGGGAAGTTACCCACCTTGTGGCAACCTTTTATCTTGCTGTACGTCTGAGGTGATTTTTCTCCTTCCTAAACCAGTGGAGTGTACGTCAATTAAAGTTTATACCATCACCCAGCTAGAGATCAGCAAATTCAACACCAAAACTGTACGAGTGGCATTCTACAGCACCTAATTACAGAAACAAAATTGTACAACTAAAGTCTCAAAGCACTTTATGAGGTAGTCACTGTTGGAATATAGGATTTACAGCAGGCTTTTTGTGGATAACAGTGCTGACAAGTAACAATTGATAACGATCTGTTTCTATGATGCTGATGAATATTGGCTCTTCTTCCAAAATAGTGCCAAGGGACTTTTCCATCCTCCGGCACTGGCAGATGGGACTCTGGTTTAATGTCAGCCAACACCTCTGGTGGTGCAGCACCCACAATGCCTGTCCACGGCGGCACAGTGGTTAGCACCGCTGTCTCACAGCGCCAGGGACCCAGGTTCGATTCCTTGCTTGGGTGACTGCCTGTGTGGAGTCTGCACATTCTTCCCCGTGCCTGCATGGATTTCCTCCGGGTGCTCCGGTTTCCTCCCAAAGTCCGAAAGGTATGCTGTTTAGGTGCTAAATTCTCCCTCACCATCTGCCATGGGCGGGATTCGAACCCAGGTCCCCAGAACATTAGCTGAATTTCTGGCGCCGGAGTGTGACGACTAGGGGATTTTCACAGTAACTTCATTGCAGTGTTAATGTAAGCCTACTTGTGACACTAATAAAGAAACTAAACTAGTGCAGGCAGTGGGTTAGGCTTTACAAGTCTATAATCACTCAGTACCACACTTGAGAGCGTTTCAGTTACGTAAAAAGCCTCCAAGAAGGATGTAAGGTGGGGTCAGATAAGGCAGTAATTTCCATATCAAATTAAAGTATCAGCTGGAAATATGTGCTACTTGAAACATTCATTGGGTTTGTAGGTCCAATAGGTGCAAGTGGCAGTTCCAGAACACTCTCCGTCAAGGGAACCCCCTCATATTTATTTGTGAAAGCGTAGCAACAGATCATGACTCGACAGTGGCATCAAACCGATTAAAATAGAAAGTTATTTTAACATGAACAGTAAATTTAATTAGATGTAGTAATTCAGAGAGACAACATGTATTTGCTGAAGCATAGATTCGGAATGAGAATTAAAACACTGCAAAACAAACCTAACGATTCCTAAACAGCTTAGTGGGTTCATCATGTCCAACTCTATGTGGAATTTAATTTTTGAAGGAACAGTTTTGCAGGTTTTGAATCTTCCCTCCAGCTGCTGAGCAAGTTTATTTCTTTGTATTTTCAGTTTATCTTCTTTTTATTCATTTGTGGGACATGGGCGTCGCTGGCTGGCATTGCCCATCCTTACTTGCCCTTGGAAGGCAGTTGAGAGTCAACCATATTGCTGTGGCCCTGGAGTCACATGTAGGCCAGACCGGGTAAGGACGGCAGATTTTCCTTCCCTAAAGAACCAGATGGGTTTGTCCAACAATCGACAACGGTTTCATGGTCATCAGTAGATTCTTAATTCCAGATATTTCTTATTGAATTCAAATTCCACCATCTGCCGTGGCGGGATGCGAACCCAGGTCCCCAGAACATTCGCTGAGTTTCTGGATTATAATCTAGTGATATAACCACTAGGCCATCACCTCCCCGATCTTCTCATCCAATCATCATCTTGCAGGTTCTCCCATTTCACTGGGGGATGGGTTGCCCCTATACTCACCGATCAAGCTTTTCCGCTTCCTCCTGTCAGACACCCATTCTTCTTCCAGTGCCACTGCCTCTTGCCGCTGCATCCTTATGCATGTGTGAGGTCTAGGCAACTAAAAACAGATGAAGCTCTTGAAGAACTCAAACAGGGAGTTAGGAGGGCTAAAAGGGGGTCACGAAATGTCCTTGGCAGGCAGGATTAAGCAGAATCCCAAGGCATTTTATACATATATTAGGAACAAGAGGGTAGCTAGAGAAAGAATTGGTCCACTCCAGGACAGAGGAGGAAAACTATGCATAGAACCAAAGGAAGTGTAGGTCTTATGAGGAAAAGTTGCGGGAGCTAGGGCTGTTCTCTCTGGAGCGGAGGAGGCTGAGGGGAAGACTTAATAGAGGTTTATAAAATGATGAAGGGGATAGATAGAGTGAACGTTCAAAGACTATTTCCTCGGGTGGATGGAGCTATTACAAGGGGGCATAACTATAGGGTTCATGGTGGGAGATACAGGAAGGATATCAGAGGTAGGTTCTTTACGCAGAGAGTGGTTGGGGTGTGGAATGGACTGCCTGCAGTGATAGTGGAGTCAGACACTTTAGGAACATTTAAGCGGTTATTGGATAGGCACATGGGGCACACCAGGATGATAGGGAGTGGGATAGCTTGATCTTGGTTTCAGATAAAGCTCGGCACAACATCGTGGGCCGAAGGGCCTGTTCTGTGCTGTACTGTTCTATGTTCTAAGTGGGTGAGATCCTTAATGAGTACTTTGCATCGGTATTCACAAAGGAGAGGGACACGTTGATTGATGGTGTCTCAGAGGGGTATGTAAACCCTCTAGAGCAAGTCAGCATTGCAAGGAAGTGTTAGGTGTATTAAAAAGCATTAAGGTAGACAAATCCCCAGGGCCAGATAGCATCTATCCCAGATTACTGAGGGAGACAAGAGGGGAAATTGCTGGGCTAACAGAAATCTTTGTTTCCGCGTTGGCCACAGGTGAGGTCCCAGAGGAAGCCAATGTTGTCCTGTTATTTAAGAACAGCAGCAAGGATAACCCGACTAATTATAGGGCCAGTGTGCTCGACATCAGTGATAATGAAATTGTTGGAGAAGATTCCCAAGAGATAGGATCTATACACATTTGGAACTGAATAGTCTTATTAGTGACAGACAGCATGGTTTTGTATGAGGGAGGTCTCACTAATTTGATTGAGTTTTTTTGAGGTGACAAAATGATTGATGAGGGAAGGGCTGTGGATGTTGTCTACATGGACTTTAGTAAATTATTTGACAAGATCCCTTATGGGCAGGCTGGTGGTGCAAAAGGTTAAATCACGTGGTATCAAGGGTGAACTAGCAAGATGGATTCAGAACTGACTTGGCCATAGAAGACAGCGGGTAGAAGGGTGTTTTTCTGTAACTAGTGGTGATCAGTGCTGGGACCTGTTATTTGTAATCTATAAATGACTTGGAAGAAAATCGAGCTGGTCTGATTAGCAGGTTTGCAAATGATACTAAGATTGCTGGAGTTGCAGGTAATGATGAAGTTTGTCAGAGAATACAGCAGGATGTAGATAGGCTGGAAAATTGGACAGAGAAATGGCAGATGGAATTTAATCCGGACAAATGCGAGGTGATGCATTTTAGTAGATCCAATTCAGGTGGGAGCTAAAATAAATGGCAGAACCATCAGGAGCATAGACACAGGTCTGGGAGTACAGGTCCACAGATCCTGAAAAGTGGCAGCACAGGTGGAAAGGTGGCAAAGAAAGCATTTGGCATGCCTGTCTTCATCAGGGCATCAAGTATAAAAGTTGGCAAATGTTAGTTATATAAAACGTTGGTGAGGCCACATTTGGAATACTGTGCCCACTTCTGGTCACCACACTACCCGAAGGACGTGGAGGCTTTGGAAGGAGTACAGAAAAGATTTATCAGAAAAGAGGAGAGATTGAATAAACTGGGATTGTTCTCTTTGGCAAGATGGAGGCTGAGGAGCGACCTGATAGAAGTTTATAAAATAATGAGGGGTGTGGATAGGGTGAACACTTGGAAGCTTTTTCCCAGGGCAGAAATGACAATCTCAAGTTCAAGGTAAGGGGGGAGATGTTCAGTGGAGATGTGCGGAGGGGAAGGTTTTTATTTTTACACAGAGGGTATTGGAGGCACTGCCAAGTGAGGTGGTTGAGGTAGACACATTAGCGACATTTAAGACTCATCTGGAGCGACACACGAACAGATGGGGAATCGAGGGATGTAGGCGGTTGGCCTAGCTAGGCCAACATGACTGGCGCAGGCTTGGGAGGGCCGTAGGGCCTGTTCCTGTGCTGTTCTTTGTTCGATCTTGCATCTGGTCTTAGGCCTCCCTCTTCTCCTCTTTCCTGGGAATCTCATTACCATCAATGCCTTGCCAAAATAGATGACCATTCAAATTGCGATCTCTGTTCAGTTACTTTCCTCAATGCTTCCACTATTGCCCTTGCCCCGCTCCTCACTGCCGTCTTCCGATTTTGTCCTTTCTTGTCACTCTGCGCATCCCACTCCACGCTCACAGCTCAGTCGGGTCCCTCCCTCCACTGTGTAGCAGGACTTAGCACCTATTTTCGCTCAATAACTATTTTTTAACACAAATTAGCTGTTGCTAATTTCAACTTGCATTTATGTAGCATTTTTAAATGTTTCCCCTCGCAGTTTCAGCTTTATAGAAAAAACAAAAACGCCCAGCAAAGCCTTTGGCCTTTGAAAAGGTGTGTACACCCACTCTCACCCGTGCCCTGTCCACTACATCAATACCAGTACCACTCGATTCAGCAGTGGCTTCGAGGAGGAGAAGCAGTTGAAATGCAGGATGCACGTGAGAAGGTGGTGGTATATTTGGATCAGAAATCACTTGAAATTCACCTCCATCACCATTCATTTTGTAAGAATTAGCTATTAATAGTAGTACAAACCAGGGAGAGAGAGAGAGAAAAAAAAAGAGTTCCAACTTTTAAGCACTTTTGGATATTTATTGTTTAGTAAGAAAATTATTTTCCTGGCGTCAGAACACAAAGGGATGTCCTAACTTTACAGCAGAGCAGAGATTCCTGGTTTCTTTAGAAGCTTCATTGTGGGGTAGATTTCTTCAAATTGAAGTTTAATAAATGGATTTATGAGTGGGTCAAATCTGAAATCAAGAGGAAAAAGGGGAAAGAAATCCCACCTTGTTATCGTAGGTTTTAATCACCCGAGTACTGAGTGAAAAGGTGTACAAACAAACCTGAATGCAAGGAGGGGCTTTCTGAACCCAAATCCAACCCAGTGTAGCTGTGCGAAAGCTATTCGCTTTAAAGATTCATGACTCTTGACCCAGAACTGGTACAGTGCTGATTCTTCCCCCCCCCCCCCCCCCAGTTTCTCTCCCCGAGAAGCCAATTAAAGCCTGGTTACTTCATTAGAAAACCAGTGTTGACATGTTGGTTGGTTGGATGTGGTGGTTGGCACAGCCAGGTCCAATTCCATTCTTACCCAACATTCACACATGTACTTTCCAAGACTTTGGCCGGGGGGTGGGGTTTACAGGATGACTTGCTGTGCCAAACTCGGGAGGCCTGTTGGACTTCACCAAACCACCCCCCCCCCCCCCCCACCCCCCCTTTTCCTCAGGAAGATTCACTGCTGGCTCCTGGAGCTGAGCATTGGTCAGATATCAAAGCTAGGGCTTTTCAGAATGTTCAGTACCACACTGGGCAGGGTGCGCTTGCCGCTTCCCAAAGGAGACAGTTGCTCAGAACGAACCAACAACTTTAGTCAGGACTCCATCATGCTGTGTCCAGATGATGCCATTAATGGCTACACCAAAAACTAAACAACCTTCAATCCATTAACCAGAACTTAAAAAAAAAAAGTGTACGGCTGAAGTGAAGGGTCACACGAATGTTTAACGTGCTCTGAGAAATGGGTACGTTCCAGCTACTCAAGGTGCTAAAAAGAATGCGACCTGAAACTTTAGAAACCAGGAATGACTCCGTTCTGGCCTTGGAAAAGCAAAATATTTAAGGAACAGGCATATTCCGAAGTTTGGCTATTAAATCCCACCCTCCCCCCCCCACCCCCCGCCCCCTCCCCCAGCAGCTCAAACCCGGCTGCTACAGACTCGAAACATTTCAACACCAGCTCCAACACTGCCTCGAAACAATCCTCTATTCGTTCAGACTTCAAACCCTACCCCCCACCCCCCCACCCCAAAGCCCTCTTTAATTCCGTCTCGAGAAGTACAACTTCCCTTTTTTTTTATACGAGGAAGCAAACCTGCTGCAAAGGCTTTTAAAAATAATAATTGTATAATAGAAAAAGGGTAACTTAACTTGTGTTTTTAAACATGTATCGTAGCTTTGTAAAAAGGTAGGGAGTGAACCTTCAAACACAATGAACTTTTAAATGACTTTGGTTTCGATCCCAATCCAGTTTGATCCGTCCCAGGCCTTAGCGAGCTCCTAAAAAAAAAACTGGTGTAGGAGTTAACCAGCCAGCCTGCATTACTTTACATCCTACTTCACTGAGACATGGGGCAACAAGGCTTGTGAGGCTCTAAGAGGGGGAAAAAAAAGGGACTTCTTCATTTTTATTGAAAACCAGCTGGTTAATTCTGTGCAATTTTCCAGAGCAAGTGGATACCCTTTCTTCCCCCCCCCCCCCACCTAAGCCCTTGTTTAAAGTGGAGCTCAGGACTTAAGAATAACTTAGTGACAGAGCTCAATTCTATTTAAGGATCTTGCCCTTTTCCTAAGCTGTACAGATAACTACACACTTCAAATCCAGCCCAACCTGGATGGGAGTCGATTTGAAAGCCTGGGTTTTCAAAAAAAAATGCTTCATCCCACTGACTGCTCTTAAAGCAAGTTTTTCAATTGTTGTTTGAAGAGTTGTTTTATAAAAATTAGATTCCATGGCATAAAACCGACACGCGGTGCTGCTCTTCTAAGCCAGACACAAGTGATATATAAAGGGGAGGTGAAAAGGGTAGAAGGATTCAGGAAACGCTGACTTAAGTTGTAACAAAACCTATGTAAACATGGGACAAGACCCTGCAAGAGAAACTTTTTTCCAGTTCCTAGATTGGGAAAACAAAAGTTATAAAAGTTGAGAGACAGGAAACCTCTCGTTGGGGGCATGTGTGAAGCTTGAAGCTTTAGCAGCTTAACGTCTGCACGTTGCGAAATGAATTTTGCCTTTTAATGGGACAGTCAAATAGTCTAATTGCTGCCACAAATTGTCCATTCACAAGGTCTGGAATGGAAACAGAAGTAGTTGTTTGGTTTTTGTAAGTTCACCCAGAGATTTGTGCAATACATACCTCACAATAGCACTGTACGCTCAACTTGACACAAGGCTGCATCTTACACTGTACAGATATCCAAATTGGAACAGGGTTGAGCTTTACGGTGGCAAAGGGATGGCGGGGTGGGGAGGGTGCAGTCTATACCCCGTTCCAGCCTCTAATTTTAAGTGTTATTCTGAAACAGGAAACTGCTGCTATGGCAATGTTCTGGGCAACTGTACAACTGTGGATACCCAAAAAAAGAAATCTCTTGAAACAGACCAATAACACCCAAGGGTGGTAAAACGGGATATTTATAAAACTCAAATATTATTTTACTTAAAGTCTGTGGGGAGGGAGAAGGCAAGGTTCCTTCAGTGGCCTGACACTGCTGGTTGCGTTGGCTGAATGCAAAGGGAAGACAACAGCAAATTGAAACTTCTGCGGAAGTGATGTCCTGTGTGAGATTGAGCCTCAGACTGCCTTGAAAGCAATATTTATTCGCACGATGACTAACTGCTTTTTCATTTAAACCAGTCCAGTAGAATAGTAGTGCGCCTTCTTGACAAGACAAGTGATTCAAATTTACTAAATAGAAATAGGAACTATTCTCAAGGAAAAGGAAAGCAATCCAACTTTCATGCGGCTCCAACTTAAAAAGGTGCAATTAAAAATAAATTTACGGAGCGGTGATGCAGGATATTTACACATTCTGCATTTTTCTCGTATGAAAAAAAAAAGGGTGGAGGGGAGAGAAAGGGGGAGGTATCTGCAAACGCATGAGCCAGCAGTCCAGCTATATACAATGCCCGCCTACCCTCCACTCCCCTCCCTAGTTGACCCTTTACAAAAAATACCTTCTTTATAGGGAAGGGAAAAATATTTCAACACATTTGCTGCGGATTACAACATTGCTGTCAGCAGTCTGACTTCAAGCAATAAAGAAAATTCACTGAACTGAACCAGCAAAAAAAAAATCCATATTTTAAACCAGAAGATTGGAAAGAATTTAAACGATGACTTTAAGGGCAGCTGTCTTAACTTCTGTATCATTTAACTTCAGCAGAAACGATGGGTCATGCAGCTTGCAGCATTATTCCCCAGTTAGTCATACAACTGTCTGCCTTTCGCCAACACAGCAGAGGTATCCTTTGGGGAGTGAACTTTTGCAAGCCAGCCACGCAGTAACGGCAGGAATCCCAAGCGGTTTCAGAGTTCAGTTGAGTAGGAAGAGGGAGAGAACTGGGCCGGGGGCTGAGAAAATATAGAGAATATGG
>NW_027592964.1:0-12500 GCF_964213995.1 Mustelus asterias
ACAAGCAGCGGGGAAAACAACTCCGTGGGAACTCATTAACCAGTTTCGTGGGAACTCATTAACCAGTTTCGGGAAAACGTCCACCAAAGGCGGGGAAAACATGGCACCAACGGCGGGGAAGCCATTGTCCAACAGGGGGGAGCACATTAAGCAGCTGCCCTTAGTATCAGGAGCAGCGGGGTACAAATGAACCAGCAGCGGGAAAACAACTTCGTGGGAACTCATTAACCAGTTTCGGGGGAACTCATTAACCAGTTTCGGGAAAAACGTCCACCAAAGGCGGGGAAAACATCAACCAACGGCGGGGAAGCCATTGTCCAACAGGGGGGAGCACATTAAGCAGCTGCCCTAAGTATCAGGAGCAGCGGGGATCAGATTAAGCAACAGCCGGGAAAAGATCAACCAACC
This sequence comes from Mustelus asterias, assembly GCF_964213995.1. Classification (NCBI taxonomy): domain Eukaryota; kingdom Metazoa; phylum Chordata; class Chondrichthyes; order Carcharhiniformes; family Triakidae; genus Mustelus; species Mustelus asterias. Next base: position 409 of record NW_027592964.1, read on the forward strand.
GCGGGGGAACTCATTAACCAGTTCCGTGGGAACTCATTAACCAGTTTCGTGGGAACTCATTAACCAGTTTCGGGAAAACGTCCACCAAAGGCGGGAAAACATCAACCAACGGCGGGGAAGCCATTGTCCAACAGTGGGGAGCACATTAAGCAGCTGCCCTTAGTGTCAGGAGCAGCGGGGATCAGATTAAGCAACAGCCGGGAAAAGATCAGGAAACCGCGGGGGAACTCATTAACCAGTTCGTGGGAACTCATTAACCAGTTTCGGGAAAACCTCCACCAAAGGCGGGGAAAGCATGAACCAACGGCCGGGAAGCCCTTGTCCAAAAGTGGGGAGCACATTAAGTGGCTGCCCTTAGTATCAGGAGCAGCGGGGATCAGATTAAGCAACAGCCGGGAAAAGATCAGCCAACCGCGGGGGAACTCATTAACCAGTTTCGTGGGAACTCATTAACCAGTTTCGGGAATACTTCCACCAAAGGCGGGGAAAACATGAACCAACGGCGGGGAAGCCATTGTCCCAACAGTGGGGAGCACATTAAGCAGCTGCCCTTAGTATCAGGAGCAGCGGGGTACAAATGAACCAGCAGCGGGGAAAACAGCTTCGTGGGAACTCATTAACCAGTTTCGTGGGAACTCATTAACCAGTTTCGTGGGAACTCATTAACCAGTTTCGGGAAAACATCCACCAAAGGCGGGGAAAGCATCAACCAACGGCGGGGAAGCCATTGTCCAGCAGTGGGGAGCACATTAAGCAGCTGCCCTTAGTATCAGGAGCAGCGGGGTACAAATGAACAAGCAGCGGGAAAACAACTCCGTGGGAACTCATTAACCAGTTTCCTGGGAACTCATTAACCAGTTTCGGGAAACCTTCCACCAAAAGGCGGGGAAAACATGCACCAACGGCGGGGAAGCCATTGTCCAACAGGGGGGAGTACATTAAGCAGCTGCCCTTAGTATCAGGAGCAGCGGGATCAGATTAAGCAACAGCCGGGAAAAGATCAGCCAACCGCGGGGGAACTCATTAACCAGTTTCGTGGGAACTCATTAACCAGTTTCGGGAAAACATCAACCAGAGGCGGGGAAAACATGCACCAACGGCGGGAAGCCATTGTCCAACAGGGGGAGTACATTAAGCAGCTGCCCTTAGTATCAGGAGCAGGCGGGGTACAAATGAACCAGCAGCGGGGAAAACAACTCCGTGGGAACTCATTAACCAGTTTCGTGGAACTCATTAACCAGTTTCGGGAAACCTTCCACCAAGGCGGGGAAAACATGCACCAACGGCGGGGAAACCATTGTCCAACAGGGGGGAGCACATTAAGCAGCTGCCCTTAGTATCAGGAGCAGCGGGGTACAAATGAACCAGCAGCGGGGACAACAACTCCGTGGGAACTCATTAACCAGTTTCGTGGGAACTCATTAACCAGTTTCGGGAAACCTTCCACCAAAGGCGGGGAAAACATGCACCAACGGCGGGGAAGCCATTGTCCAACAGGGGGGAGCACATTAAGCAGCTGCCCTTAGTATCAGGAGCAGCGGGGATCAGATTTAGCAGCAGCCGGGAAAAGATCAGGAAACCGCGGGGAACTCATTAACCAGTTTCGTGGGAACTCATTAACCAGTTTCGGGAAAACATCAACCAGAGGCGGGGAAAGCATCAACCAACGGCGGGGAAGCCTTTGTCCAACAGGGGGGAGCACATTAAGCAGCTGCCCCTTAGTATCAGGAGCAGCGGTGCACAAATGAACCAGCAGCGGGGAAAACAGCTTCGTGGGAACTCATTAACCAGTTTCGGGGGAACTCATTAACCAGTTTCGGGAAATCTTCCACCAGAGGCGGGGAAAGCATCAACCAACGGCGGGGAAGCCTTTGTCCAACAGGGGGGAGCACATTAAGCAGCTGCCCTTAGTCTCAGGAGCAGCGGGGAACAGATTAAGCAACAGCCGGGAAAAGATCAGCCAACCGCGGGGGAACTCATTAACCAGTTTCGTGGGAACTCATTAACCAGTTTCGTGGGAACTCATTAACCAGTTTCGGGAAAACGTCCACCAAAGGCGGGGAAAGCATCAGCCAACGGCGGGGAAGCCATTGTCCAACAGTGGGAGCACATTAAGCAGCTGCCCTTAGTATCAGGAGCAGCGGGGATCAGATTAAGCAACAGCCGGGAAAAGATCAGCCAACCGCGGGGGAACTCATTAACCAGTTTCCTGGGAACTCATTAACCAGTTTCGGGAAATCCTCCACCAAAGGCGGGGAAAGCATCGACCAACGGCCGGGAAGCCTTTGTCCAACAGTGGGGAGCACATTAAGCAGCTGCCCTTAGTCTCAGGAGCAGCGGGGTACAAATGAACCAGCAGCGGGGAAAACAACTTCGTGGGAACTCATTAACCAGTTTCGTGGGAACTCATTAACCAGTTTCGGGAAAACATCCACCAGAGGCGGGGAAAGCATCAACCAACGGCGGGGAAGCCATTGTCCAACAGGGGGCAGTACATTAAGCAGCTGCCCTAAGTATCAGGGAGCAGCGGGGATCAGATTAAGCAACAGCCGGGAAAAGATCAGCCAACCGCGGGGGAACTCATTAACCAGTTTCGTGGGAACTCATTAACCAGTTTCGGGGGAACTCATTAACCAGTTTCGGGAAAACCTTCCACCAAGGCGGGGAAAACATCAACCAGCGGCGGGGAAGCCATTGTCCAACAGGCGGGAGCACCATTAAGCCAGCTGCCCTTAGTATCAGGAGCAGCGGGGTACAAATGAACCAGCAGCGGGGAAAACAGCTTCGTGGGAACTCATTAACCAGTTTCGGGGGAACTCATTAACCAGTTTCGGGAAAACATCAACCAGAGGCGGGGAAAGCATCAACCAACGGCGGGGAAGCCTTCGTCCAACAGGGGGGAGCACATTAAGCAGCTGCCTTAGTATCAGGAGCAGCGGGGTGCAAATGAACCAGCAGCGGGAAAACAACTTCGTGGAACTCATTAACCAGTTCGTGGGAACTCATTAACCAGTTTCGTGGGAACTCATTAACCAGTTTCGGGAAAACGTCCACCAAAGGCGGGGAAAGCATCAACCAACGGCGGGGAAGCCATTGTCCAACAGACGGGAGCACATTAAGCAGCTGCCTTAGTATCAGGAGCAGCGGGGATCAGAGTAAGCAACAGCCGGGAAAAGATCAGCCAACCGCGGGGGAACTCATTAACCAGTTTCGTGGGAACTCATTAACCAGTTTCGGGAAAACTTCCACCAAAGGCGGGGAAAAACATGCACCAACGGCGGGGAAGCCATTGTCCAACAGGGGGGAGCACATTAAGCAGCTGCCCTTAGTATCAGGAGCAGCGGGTACAAATGAACCAGCAGCGGGGAAAAAAACTTTCGTGGAACTCATTAACCAGTTTCGTGGGAACTCATTAACCAGTTTCGGGGAAAACTTCCACCAAAGGCGGGGAAAACATGCACCAACGGCGGGGAAGCCATTGTCCAACAGGGGGGAGCACATTAAGCAGCTGCCTTAGTATCAGGAGCAGCGGGGTACAAATGAACCAGCAGCGGGGAAAACAACTTCGTGGGAACTCATTAACCAGTTTCGTGGGAACTCATTAACCAGTTTCGGGAAAACGTCCACCAAAGGCGGGGAAAGCATCAACCAACGGCGGGGAAGCCATTGTCCAACAGGGGGAAGTACATTAAGCAGCTGCCCTTAGTATCAGGAGCAGCGGGTACAAATGAACCAGCAGCGGGGAAAGCAACTTCGTGGGAACTCATTAACCAGTTTCGTGGGAACTCATTAACCAGTTTCGGGAAAACATCAACCAGAGGCGGGAAAGCATCAACCAACGGCGGGGAAGCCATTGTCCTACAGTGGGGAGCACATTAAGCAGCTGCCCTTAGTATCAGGAGCCGCGGGGATCAGATTAAGCAACAGCCGGGAAAAGATCAGCCAACCGCGGGGGAACTCATTAACCAGTTTCGTGGGAACTCATTAACCAGTTTCTGGGGAACTCATTAACCAGTTTCGGGAAATCCTCCACCAAAGGCGGGAAAGCATCGACCAACGGCCGGGAAGCCTTTGTCCAACAGTGGGGAGCACATTAAGCAGCTGCCCTTAGTCTCAGGAGCAGCGGGGTACAAATGAACCAGCAGCGGGGAAAACAACTTCGTGGGAACTCATTAAACCAGTTTCGTGGGAACTCATTAACCAGTTTCGGAAAACATCCACCAGAGGCGGGGAAAGCATCAACCAACGGCGGGGAAGCCATTGTCCAACAGGGGGCAGTACATTAAGCAGCTGCCCTAAGTATCAGGAGCAGCGGGATCAGATTAAGCAACAAGCCGGGAAAGATCAGCCAACCGCGGGGAACTCATTAACCAGTTTCGTGGGAACTCATTAACCAGTTTCGGGGAACTCATTAACCAGTTTCGGGAAACCTTCCACCAAAGGCGGGGAAAACATCAACCAGCGGCGGGGAAGCCATTGTCCAACAGGCGGGAGCACATTAAGCAGCTGCCCTTAGTATCAGGAGCAGCGGGGTACAAATGAACCAGCAGCGGGAAAACAGCTTCGTGGGAACTCATTAACCAGTTTCGGGGGAACTCATTAACCAGTTTCGGGAAAACATCAACCAGAGGCGGGGAAAGCATCAACCAACGGCGGGGAAGCCTTCGTCCAACAGGGGGGAGCACATTAAGCAGCTGCCCTTAGTATCAGGAGCAGCGGGGTGCAAATGAACCAGCAGCGGGGAAAACAACTTCGTGGGAACTCATTAACCAGTTTTCGTGGGAACTCATTAACCAGTTTCGTGGGAACTCATTAACCAGTTTCGGGAAAACGTCCACCAAAGGCGGGGGAAACCATTGTCCAACAGGGGGGAGCACATTAAGCAGCTGCCCTTAGTATCAGGAGCAGCGGGGTACAAATGAACCAGCAGCGGGGACAACAACTCCGTGGGAACTCATTAACCAGTTTCGTGGGAACTCATTAACCAGTTTCGGGAAACCTTCCACCAAAGGCGGGGAAAACATGCACCAACGGCGGGGAAGCCATTGTCCAACAGGGGGGAGCACATTAAGCAGCTGCCCTTAGTATCAGGAGCAGCGGGGATCAGATTTAGCAGCAGCCGGGAAAAGATCAGGAAACCGCGGGGGAACTCATTAACCAGTTTCGTGGGAACTCATTAACCAGTTTCGGGAAAACATCAACCAGAGGCGGGGAAAGCATCAACCAACGGCGGGGAAGCCTTTGTCCAACAGGGGGGAGCACATTAAGCAGCTGCCCTTAGTATCAGGAGCAGCGGTGCACAAATGAACCAGCAGCGGGGAAAACAGCTTCGTGGGAACTCATTAACCAGTTTCGGGGGAACTCATTAACCAGTTTCGGGAAATCTTCCACCAGAGGCGGGGAAAGCATCAACCAACGGCGGGGAAGCCTTTGTCCAACAGGGGGGAGCACATTAAGCAGCTGCCCTTAGTCTCAGGAGCAGCGGGGAACAGATTAAGCAACAGCCGGGAAAAGATCAGCCAACCGCGGGGGAACTCATTAACCAGTTTCGTGGGAACTCATTAACCAGTTTCGTGGGAACTCATTAACCAGTTTCGGGAAAACGTCCACCAAAGGCGGGGAAAGCATCAGCCAACGGCGGGGAAGCCATTGTCCAACAGTGGGGAGCACATTAAGCAGCTGCCCTTAGTATCAGGAGCAGCGGGGATCAGATTAAGCAACAGCCGGGAAAAGATCAGCCAACCGCGGGGGAACTCATTAACCAGTTTCCTGGGAACTCATTAACCAGTTTCGGGAAATCCTCCACCAAAGGCGGGGAAAGCATCGACCAACGGCCGGGAAGCCTTTGTCCAACAGTGGGGAGCACATTAAGCAGCTGCCCTTAGTCTCAGGAGCAGCGGGGTACAAATGAACCAGCAGCGGGGAAAACAACTTCGTGGGAACTCATTAACCAGTTTCGTGGGAACTCATTAACCAGTTTCGGGAAAACATCCACCAGAGGCGGGGAAAGCATCAACCAACGGCGGGGAAGCCATTGTCCAACAGGGGGCAGTACATTAAGCAGCTGCCCTAAGTATCAGGAGCAGCGGGGATCAGATTAAGCAACAGCCGGGAAAAGATCAGCCAACCGCGGGGGAACTCATTAACCAGTTTCGTGGGAACTCATTAACCAGTTTCGGGGGAACTCATTAACCAGTTTCGGGAAACCTTCCACCAAAGGCGGGGAAAACATCAACCAGCGGCGGGGAAGCCATTGTCCAACAGGCGGGAGCACATTAAGCAGCTGCCCTTAGTATCAGGAGCAGCGGGGTACAAATGAACCAGCAGCGGGGAAAACAGCTTCGTGGGAACTCATTAACCAGTTTCGGGGGAACTCATTAACCAGTTTCGGGAAAACATCAACCAGAGGCGGGGAAAGCATCAACCAACGGCGGGGAAGCCTTCGTCCAACAGGGGGGAGCACATTAAGCAGCTGCCCTTAGTATCAGGAGCAGCTGGGGTGCAAATGAACCAGCAGCGGGGAAAACAACTTCGTGGGAACTCATTAACCAGTTTCGTGGGAACTCATTAACCAGTTTCGTGGGAACTCATTAACCAGTTTCGGGAAAACGTCCACCAAAGGCGGGGAAAGCATCAACCAACGGCGGGGAAGCCATTGTCCAACAGACGGGAGCACATTAAGCAGCTGCCCTTAGTATCAGGAGCAGCGGGGATCAGAGTAAGCAACAGCCGGGAAAAGATCAGCCAACCGCGGGGGAACTCATTAACCAGTTTCGTGGGAACTCATTAACCAGTTTCGGGAAAACTTCCACCAAAGGCGGGGAAAACATGCACCAACGGCGGGGAAGCCATTGTCCAACAGGGGGGAGCACATTAAGCAGCTGCCCTTAGTATCAGGAGCAGCGGGGTACAAATGAACCAGCAGCGGGGAAAAAAACTTCGTGGGAACTCATTAACCAGTTTCGTGGGAACTCATTAACCAGTTTCGGGAAAACTTCCACCAAAGGCGGGGAAAACATGCACCAACGGCGGGGAAGCCATTGTCCAACAGGGGGGAGCACATTAAGCAGCTGCCCTTAGTATCAGGAGCAGCGGGGTACAAATGAACCAGCAGCGGGGAAAACAACTTCGTGGGAACTCATTAACCAGTTTCGTGGGAACTCATTAACCAGTTTCGGGAAAACGTCCACCAAAGGCGGGGAAAGCATCAACCAACGGCGGGGAAGCCATTGTCCAACAGGGGGAAGTACATTAAGCAGCTGCCCTTAGTATCAGGAGCAGCGGGGTACAAATGAACCAGCAGCGGGGAAAGCAACTTCGTGGGAACTCATTAACCAGTTTCGTGGGAACTCATTAACCAGTTTCGGGAAAACATCAACCAGAGGCGGGGAAAGCATCAACCAACGGCGGGGAAGCCATTGTCCTACAGTGGGGAGCACATTAAGCAGCTGCCCTTAGTATCAGGAGCCGCGGGGATCAGATTAAGCAACAGCCGGGAAAAGATCAGCCAACCGCGGGGGAACTCATTAACCAGTTTCGTGGGAACTCATTAACCAGTTTCTGGGGAACTCATTAACCAGTTTCGGGAAATCCTCCACCAAAGGCGGGGAAAGCATCGACCAACGGCCGGGAAGCCTTTGTCCAACAGTGGGGAGCACATTAAGCAGCTGCCCTTAGTCTCAGGAGCAGCGGGGTACAAATGAACCAGCAGCGGGGAAAACAACTTCGTGGGAACTCATTAACCAGTTTCGTGGGAACTCATTAACCAGTTTCGGGAAAACATCCACCAGAGGCGGGTAAAGCATCAACCAACGGCGGGGAAGCCATTGTCCAACAGGGGGCAGTACATTAAGCAGCTGCCCTAAGTATCAGGAGCAGCGGGGATCAGATTAAGCAACAGCCGGGAAAAGATCAACCAACCGCGGGGGAACTCATTAACCAGTTTCGTGGGAACTCATTAACCAGTTTCGGGGGAACTCATTAACCAGTTTCGGGAAAACATCAACCAGAGGCGGGGAAAGCATCAACCAACGGCGGGGAAGCCTTCGTCCAACAGGGGGGAGCACATTAAGCAGCTGCCCTTAGTATCAGGAGCAGCGGGGTGCAAATGAACCAGCAGCGGGGAAAACAACTTCGTGGGAACTCATTAACCAGTTTCGTGGGAACTCATTAACCAGTTTCGGGAAAACATCCACCAGAGGCGGGTAAAGCATCAACCAACGGCGGGGAAGCCATTGTCCAACAGGGGGCAGTACATTAAGCAGCTGCCCTTAGTATCAGGAGCTGCGGGGATCAGACTAAGCAACAGCCGGGAAAACATTAACCAACTTCGGGGGAACTCATTAACCAATTATTTGATGACCGGTAGGCGGCGCTCTATCGGCTTCGGCGACCGGCGGGTGGCGGTTCGGGGTCGTGGCGACCCGGGGCGAGGCGGCCCGGCCGTTGAAATCGCGAAAAAACGCGTTTTTAAAAAGAACCGTCGGTCCCCATCGGGATGGATTTGACCCCCTCATGCCGCCGTCGGGACCTCTTCGGCGGCATGACTACCGGAGGTGTTCCCGCCGAGGTGGACACTTGCATTTTCTGGCACGGTGGGTTGGCGGGGTACCTGCAGAATAGCAGGAAGGCGATGGCAATGACATGTGGCAACTCATTAACCAGTTTTGACTTTGCTGCATTGAAGGCGGAAAATCGAAACAGGGCCCCGCTCGAGCCCCCAGGTCTGCCGGGACCGCACCGGGCCGCCGCCCCGACGGCCGTTCGGCCAGAATGGGCTAGTATTTCTCCGGATTTTTGGCCGTTTTTCCGACTTTTTCGGACGTCGGAAAAGCGGCGGCCTGGCCACCGGCCGCGGCCGGGGGTGCCTTCCCCTCGAGCGAGGGCCCGGAATTCACCCGTTTGCAGCCCCGGAGGAGCTCCGCCGGCGGCCGGAATGGTTGAGACCATCGGCCGCGCTGAACGGAGCTCGGGTAACTCATTAACCAAACTGGACTTGGCCCCTGGCGCAGGAGGGGGGGTCCAGGTGAGGGCTGGCAGGCCGTGGCCACCCGGCAGCAGTGATGCACCCGCGATGGCGGTAGTCCTTCCGATTCGGAGGCTCCCTGGCCCCGCAGAGCAAAAATGGGAGCCGCACGGAGCTCTATGAAGTCAGATCCGGTCGGTGGTGGCGGGGCAGGGTGCACGGTTTCCCGCAGAGCTCGGCGGATCCGTCCCGCCGAGGTGGCCACTCGCATTTTCTGGCAGGGGAGTCCCGAGGCTGGTTAACCAGTTACCCCCGGAAGTGGGGATGGAGTTGAGATTGAACCGTTTTGCGGGGCCTCCGGGCCCCTTCCCCGGTAGGACTACCGGGGCACACCCCGCCGAGGTGGCCACTTGCATTTTCTGGCACGGGGGGTTGGCGGGGTACCTGCAGAATAGCAGGAAGGCGATGGCAATGACATGTGGCAACTCATTAACCAGTTTTGAGTTTGCTGCATTGAAGGAGGAAAATCGAAGCAGGGCCCCGCTCGAGCCCCCAGGTCTGCCGGGACCGCACCGGGCCCGCCGCCCCGACGGCCGTTCGGCCAGATTGGGCTAGTATTTCCCCGGATTTTCGGCCGTTTTTCCGACTTTTTCGGCCGTCGGAAAAGCGGCGGCCTGGGCACCGGCCGCGGCCGGGGGTGCCTTCCCCTCGAGCGAGGGCCCGGACCTCACCCGGTTGCAGCCCCGGGTGGGGCTCCGCCGGCGGCCGGAATGGTTGAGACCATCGGCCGCGCTGAACGGAGGTCTGGTAAATCATTAACCAAACTGGACTTAGTCTCTGGCAAGAGAGATGGTCCAGCCGACGGGCACGACCGAGGGCCCGGACCTCACCCGGCTGCAGCCCCGGGTGGGGCTCCGCCGGCGGCCGGAATGGTTGAGACCATCGGCCGCGCTGAACGGAGGTCTGGTAAATCATTAACCAAACTGGACTTAGTCTCTGGCAAGAGAGATGGTCCAGCCGACGGGCACGACCGAGGGCCCGGACCTCACCCGGCTGCAGCCCCGGGTGGGGCTCCGCCGGCGGCCGGAATGGTTGAGACCATCGGCCGCGCTGAACGGAGGTCTGGTAAATCATTAACCAAACTGGACTTAGTCTCTGGCAAGAGAGATGGTCCAGCCGACGGGCACGACCGAGGGCCCGGACCTCACCCGGTTGCAGCCCCGGGTGGAGCTCCGCCGGCGGCCGGAATGGTTGAGACCATCGGCCGCGCTGAACGGAGGTCTGGTAAATCATTAACCAAACTGGACTTAGTCTCTGGCAAGAGAGATGGTCCAGCCGACGGGCACGACCGAGGGCCCCGGACCTCACCCGGTTGCAGCCCCGGGTGGAGCTCCGCCGGCGGCCGGAATGGTTGAGACCATCGGCCGCGCTGAACGGAGCTCTGGTAAATCATTAACCAAACTGGACTTAGTCTCTGGCAAGAGAGATGGTCCAGCCGACGGGCACGACCGAGGGCCCCGGACCTCACCCGGTTGCAGCCCCGGGTGGAGCTCCGCCGGCGGCCGGAATGGTTGAGACCATCGGCCGCGCTGAACGGAGCTCTGGTAAATCATTAACCAAACTGGACTTAGTCTCTGGCAAGAGAGATGGTCCAGCCGACGGGCACGACCGAGGGCCCCGGACCTCACCCGGTTGCAGCCCCGGGTGGAGCTCCGCCGGCGGCCGGAATGGTTGAGACCATCGGCCGCGCTGAACGGAGCTCTGGTAAATCATTAACCAAACTGGACTTAGTCTCTGGCAAGAGAGATGGTCCAGCCGACGGGCACGACCGAGGGCCCCGGACCTCACCCGGTTGCAGCCCCGGGTGGAGCTCCGCCGGCGGCAGGAATGGTTGAGACCATCGGCCGCGCTGAACGGAGCTCTGGTAAATCATTAACCAAACTGGACTTAGTCTCTGGCAAGAGAGATGGTCCAGACGACGGGCACGGTGGCAGAGTTAGCCGAACTTGACTTAGCCTCTGGCCGCAGAGAGGGTCCATCAAACGGGGCACGGTGGGAGATTAAGCCGCACTAGGCTCAGGCTCTGGCCACGGGAGGGTGGCCCAGGTGTGAGCCGGCAGTAAATGGTGAACCAGTGAAAAGCCAGCACCCGAGGGTGCGGTTGTGCTGCCGACTTGGAGGCTCCCTGTGCCCGCAGAGCAAAAATGTGAGCACAGACGGAAGTCTATGAAGTCAGATCCGGTCGGCGGTCGCCAGGCTCGGTGCATGGTTTCCCGCAGAGGTTGGTGGATCCGTCCCGCCGAGGTGGGCACCTGCATTTTCTGGCACAAGTGTCCGGAGGCTGGTTAATGAGTTGCCGCCGGTAGCCCGCATGGAGTTGCGATTGACCCGTTTTGCGGGCCCCCCAGGCCTCATTCTCGGTAGGACTACCGGGCCGCACCCCGCCGAGGTGGACACCTGCATTTTCTGGCAGGGGGGGTTGGCGGGGTGCCCGGGGATTTTCGGGAACTCGTTTTTCAGAACATTTTTTGGCTAGCGGTGTCAGTTTGAAAGTACCCAGGAAAGTGCTACTTCACAAAAGGGGACTTTTTCCAAATATATAACCTCTTGAAGAGCACCTCAGTGTCGGAGGGGGCAGACACTTTACTTCATTTATGGCTAATTCCTCGGGTACGTTCTGGAAAACGGACAGAGTTGCCTGGCCGGTGGTGACTCTTTGGCAGATACATATATATATATATATATATTACGGCTTTTTCTATATATGTATCAAAGTGTGATAAACACTTGTGCAAAAAAACCAGACAACGGAATTGACGGCACTTTGTAAACGGCCTGCAAAGTACAAAGTCTGAGTTTTTTAAAAAAGTGGCACTCGGTGGTAGGGAGTGCCGGCGCTTTGAAACGGCACAGATGCCACGTTCCCTTGGGTTGCACTTCGTTCTGTGAGGCCTTAAAGTGCGTGCCCAGAAACCTCTGAATGCAAAAGGCGCGCACGCCGGTAGTGGGCTGCAACAATCAGTGCGTTTGCCTATCCATGCCTAAGCCTGGCGACCCTGCGGGCGATGATGGCATGTCTTGGGCGTTGGCCATGGACTGGGTCGGGCTTGACAGTTCGTGCTCTTCG
>NW_027592964.1:17500-20000 GCF_964213995.1 Mustelus asterias
CGTTCCGCCGACGGTGCTCCTCCTCCGCAGCGACTTCTGCCTAGCCCCTCTGCCGGGTGCGATGTCTCCGGCGTCCGCACCGATCCTCGGCACGGCGCGGGTGCGCACCTGTGGGCCGCCGCCCCGTGCTCCACGTCCGTCCGTGTGTGCCCGCTGTGGGGACCGTCTTCCTCTCGCCTGGGCGACGGCTTGCGGGCTGCGACGTGACCTTGCCACCGCCTTGCAGCATTACATCCGCAGTTGAAACGAAGAGAGCTGCTGCGGGCTTGGGTGCTTGTCCTGGCGGCTTGTCGACGGGACCACGGTGAACGGCCACTGTGTGACTCCGCAGGGAGACGTTCTGGTGCAGTCAGGGGCCTTTTTGTCTCCCGCCGCGGTGAAGCTTTGGTCGCATTCTAGTCACTCTCTCTTCAATCCCGGTACGGGGTACCTGTTCATGCTCACCATTCCTCGAGCACCCGCGTGCAGAGGGTGGGTGCGAGGTTTAAAGATTCGTGGTCCGCCTGTCGGTCCGGTCTCGTGCTGACTTGAGCGAGTGTCCTCCGCGTTCGAGAGAATGTGCCTGTCCGCGGGGGCAGCCGCGCTTGCGAGCGTTCCGCCGCGCCCCCTTCCCCAGCCCGCCGAGGTTGGGGCGTGCGGGGTCGGCTTGCGCCCGTAGCGTCGGCCTGTCCTCCGCGGCTTGCACCCGACTCAGTCCGCTGCGGCCTCGCCTCGACTCTCGAGCCTTCCGACAGACGGTGACACCAGAGAACTCTGCCTCTGGCTGTTGCGGGGCGTGACGGCGCGTGTCGGGCTCCGGCCCGTCACCCACGCCGGCACTCAACGCCTGCGAGCGCCCTGTTTCCTCCGAGAAAGGTTTTTCGCTTGATTGTCGCTCGAGTGCGTGTGCCTCCGGGGCTCACGCCGTGGTACGCGCCAGGCTGGGGCTCCACCGTCACGTCGGCGGGGGAGCGTTTAGCGCGTCCCAGGATCGGCCAACCTCTCCGGGGGCCCGAGCCGAAACCCGACACGGTATAAAAGTCGTAACAAGGTTTCTGTTGGTGAACACGTTGTGAAGGATCTTTGTCGGCCGGGGGCCCGCCACCTCTCCGGGGAGGGCGGCCCGTCACTCCTTGAACGCGAAGGCTGGCGCCGGTTGGGCCAGGCAGGAGAGCCTCACGGGGGCCGGCCCCGGGGCCAGGTATCGGACAACCTCTCCGGGGGCCCGAACCGAAACCCGTAACACAGAATAAAAATCGTAACAAGGTTTCTGTTGGTGAACACGTTGTGAAGGATCTTTGTCGGCCGGGGGCCCGCCACCTCTCCGGGGAGGGCGGCCCGTCACTCCTTGAACTCGAAGGCTGCGCCGGTTGGGCCAGGCAGGAGAGCCTCACGGGGGTTGGCCCCGGGGCCGTGGCCCGTACTGACGCTGGCGCCTCCCACGCGGGTGGGAGGTCACACCGACAATTTCGCCGTACCCGTCGAACGGGCCTGGTCACCCGTACGCACGTTCCGCCGAAGCCGGGCGACGTCGATCTCGGTCCCACTCGGTTGGGCCGGCGCGCGGGCGCCGCCACCGACGAGCACGCACACGCTCGGTTGCACGCCGGCAAGTCCATGCGGGTGCCGCACACGCTACGCCTGCGCCGTTGGAAGGGCTTCGCCGTTGGCTTCGTAGGGTGTCTTTGCAGTCCGTCCGAGAGGTGGGGGCACGCACGGCAACACGGCCGGCCTGCCTGCGTGGGACGATGCGGTCCTTTCGTTCAGCGGTTCGGCGGTTTGGCCGGCGCGAGCAGACGCTCGGAGGGAGACGGTGGCGTCAGCCACGCACTCACTCCGCTTCTGCAGTCCGGTCCACTCCGCCCGTTCTAGCTGCTCGTTTGGTCCCTCGCCCGCCAGCAGACCGTTCCGCCGACGGTGCTCCTCCTCCGCAGCGACTTCTGCCTAGCCGCTCTGCCGGGTGCGATGTCACCGGCGTCCGCACCGATCCTCGGCACGGCGCGTGTGCGCACCTGTGGGCCGCCGCCCCGTGCTCCACGTCCGTCTGTGTGTGCCCGCTGTGGGGACCGTCTTCCTCTCGCCTTGGCGACGGCTTGCGGGCTGCGACGTGACCTTGCCACCGCCTTGCAGCATTACATCCGCAGTTGAAACGAAGAGAGCTGCTGCGGGCTTGGGTGCTTGTCCTGGCGGCTTGTCGACGGGACCACGGTGAACGGCCACTGTGTGACTCCGCAGGGAGACGTTCTGGTGCAGTCAGGGGCCTTTTTGTCTCCCGCCGCGGTGAAGCTTTGGTCGCATTCTAGTCACTCTCTTCAAAGCCCGGTGAGGGGTACCTGTTCATGCTCACCATTCCTCCGGCACCCGTGTGCGGAGGGTGGGTGCGAGGTTTAAAGATTCGTTGTCCGCCTGTCGGTCCGGTCTGGTCTCGTGCTGACTTGAGCGAGCGTCCACCGCGTTCGAGAGAATGTGCCTGTCCGCGGGGGCAGCCGCGCTTGCGAGCGTTCCGCCGCGCCCCCTTCCC